>NW_018405393.1:11695-24549 GCF_002113885.1 Mizuhopecten yessoensis
AACGTGAGGCACAACGACCAGAAGGTCTCTCTGCATTGCGAACCGTAGGAAAATATTCTGAACAGTTGTGCTGGCAGCCTTGTGTACTTTGACGAATGCAATATGACGTTTCTCGGAATGACCACTTAAATGGGTTTCTTTCGCATTCGTTTGTTCTGTAGACACTTTGCCTTGACATCTATTTCCTGCGTGGAAGACATACGACGACCAGGTAGCATAAAGAAGTATTTGAGTCAGCACCAATAGGAACAGGAAGTAGCACCTAGAGGAGAGAAAAAAAGATACTTAGTTAAAACTGTATTTATTTCTGGTAATATACAATACATTATATTTTCAATATATATTCAACAACGATTCGGAAACAGGTACTAAGTACTTATACAATGTCCGTTTCGTTACGTTAGATATACGATACTGACAGCAAATATAGTAATCACTAAATCATATTGAAATAATTAAGTTCTAATGCATATACATAAATTAATTTCGTAGAATGGCAGAAATATGAAGGGGACATGTAAACAATGTAACAATTATAGATGAATGTGAATAGCAGTGATACTCAAGTAGGAAATGACGCCTCGAAGTGATGTACGCATAAACACAAACAAAATGAGAAACTTGTTCATAATATGGTTTTCATACCTAGGCCTATTGCGCTCACTCACACTGTTAACACATCTGTTACATAGAAAATAAATTAAGGTAAGTACATATGCGTTGATTATCATATATTTTCAGTTAAATCGCTTGCTTTGCATAATATAATTCTGCACAGATGTAAAAATATCAAGATTAACTGCTTCTGGTAAATTTATATCACCATATAATAAAAAAATTAATTGTGATGTTGTGGGATAGTGATAATAGGTGATTTTGTCGTAAAAGATTATAGTTCGGGCATATGAGTAAGTAATGGGTATTATCTTCTAAAAAGATACTTAATGCATGAACATGACAGATGCAACAAATCNTTATTTGATATTTATGTTTCAAGTGTATTAAACTACGGTTGTGGAGTATTGGGATTCCATGCTGCCCCTGACGTAGAGAAAGTGCACATATATTTTTGTAAGCGCTTACTTAATGTTAGAAGGTGTACTCCAAACAATATGTTGTACTCTGAACTTGGTTGATTATCCCTTTGTATAATACGGAAAATGAGAATAATTAAGTATTTGTTGCAATTACTTGAAATAGAGAACTGTATTTTAAAAGCCTTGTATAATGATATGCTGTCTGAAGTAAAAACAAAGGCCAGCTGGCTTAGTAATGTTAAATCAATGTTAATGTCTCTAGGTTTTGGATATGTTTGGTATGATCAGAAAGTTGTATGTAAGAATCAATTTATATTGGACGTTAAACTACGTCTACGTGATGTTTTCATACAAAATATGAACAATTCTTTTGAAAACTCTACGAAATGTTTTTTTATATAGATGTCTGCCCGAGGTTATTGTCTTCAGTATTATCTTTGTAAATCTTTTCCTGAATCTTGTATTTTAACCATTGCGAGATTTAGATTATCTTCACACGACCTTCGTATAGAAAGGGGCAGATATGAGAGAATACCTCGTAATGAAAGACTATGTTTAAAGTGTAATTTAGGCGATATAGAGGACGAATTGCATTTTATTCTTGTTTTTTTCATTTTACAACGAAGTAAGAACACAATACATTGACAGATATTACAGAATTAGACCGTCTATGCTTAAATTAATTAACTTACTTTCTGTTAGAAATAAGAAGAAATTGAATAATCTTTCCAGATTTTTGATTTCTGCTTCACAACTGAGATCAAATGAATGATTACATATATTGTCCAATGTCTGTATTGCTGTGTACCACTTACTCAAAGGAAGGGTGTCTATAAGGCCCTTTTTTGGGCCCCGGTATATTCGTATTTTCACCATCTTAATTTGTTCAAATATGTCCAATTGTATCGCATGCGGAAAAACTAAGGTAAAAGTTTGACAGAAAGTGGGTGTCTGGGGGTACCAAGAGGGGTAGAGTAAATCACAAATATAGTTTACTGTTTTCAAAATGAGCTTAAAAACCAAAATAATACCATTTCTGTTTTTGAAAACATGTTTAAATTAGACAAGCATATGTAATAGAATGAAAAATGACAGAAATTCAATCGTCACTTAAAGAATATTTATATAAAACGAAGGATTAATTCAGGGAGGTATTTTTGGTCATTTTCAATTAGAAAGTAATTTGTTTTCTCAATAATGTCCTTTCTAATTAATATTTTGACTTGAACTTTACAACTTTGCTCATTTAAGTAGACTTACATCAATTGCATATTGACTACATACTTTCCTTCTGTTTTATACGGAGTTATGGCTTCTGGAGACATATCAAACTTGGCTATTTCAAATATCTCTCAATGTTAAGTGAATTAAAAGGTGCAGGACACCCTTTATATGCCATAAATATAAAATATCAATTGTTAGTATTGTATATTATATATATCATATAATATTTGCTCAACACCAGTGGCTGAAGTGAGTTCCAGGTCCTGATTTGATTTTCTACTTATCATAATTAACTTACAAATCAAAAACGGCATTTACCACCACAACAACTGTAAAAGGAAGGTATCTGCTCAGGGTGAACGTGCGTGTACGTGCAATCTTTCAGAAATTGTGAACCGGCACGGTGTCTAGACCCCCTGGGACCCTATACACGAAAATTGTCAAAATTGAGATTTTGTTCTAATTCAAAGTTCCTGGTCCTACTTCGGGGAGAATTCTTATTTCAATTTTAATGAAACTCGGTGTGAATAATGTCTTCAGCAACCCTTGTACGTGCAATCTTTCAGAAATTGTGCATCGGCACGGTGTCTAGACCACCTGGGACCCTATACCCGAAATTGTCAAAATTGAAATGTTGTTAAAATCCATTGTTCCTGGTTCTAGCTCTGGGTGAATTCCTAATTCCATCGTAATGAAACTCGGTGTGGATGCTTTCATCGGCACCCCCTGTACGTGCAACCTTTCAAAAGTTGTGCACCGGCACAGTTTCTATACCCAATGGGACCCAATTCCCAAAATTGTCAAAATTGAGATTTGTTTTCCAATTCAATATGCCTGGTTCTAGCTCTAGGTGAATTCCTATTTCAATCTTAATGGAGCTCGGTGTGAATAATGTCATCGACACTCTCTGTACATGCCACTTTTTACAAATTCGGCACGGTTTCTAGATCCCCTGGGACCCTTTGCATGGGTGGACTCCTATTTCAATCGTCTTTTTTTTCCAAGCCTTTTTTGACATTTGCATTACATTAACAAGACATATACATACACTCCCACACAAACAATTATAACTACTAATGTTTCAGTAAAACGCTCATCATCTTCACCATTGTCAACATCCTCATTATCATCATCATCATGCCATAATATTAATCATCATTATTATCATCCTCATCACCATCTTTATTATCATATTTACACTTGGTCATCATAATCATCCTTAGCATCATCATTACAGCCTCATTTATATAAAATTCATTATGACCTCATTGTCCATAATTATTGTTATCAAAACATGACAATTACATCATCATCATCATGACCTCATTTTTTATATTACAATCATCAGTATCACCATCATCGATTCATTATCATCAACATAGACCGCAAGCATAACACTGTATTTTCAATCATACCTGCTCACACACATAGAGAGAGAGAGAGAGAGAGAGAGAGAGAGAGAGAGAGGGGGAGATTGCACTTTAACAATTTGGTAAATGATACAGTATGCCAAAAAATATAATCAAAGTTAATATTTTATTTTATTTCACAAATAATTATTTTCTTGCATGTATTACAATTTGGTTTCATACGAAATTTAATACAGCATTTGTGGTATTCTTAAAGCATTTAACTGACCTTGATTTATTTTGTAGCTTACCTCAAGCCCGACATTAGTATGAGTGTTGTTTTTCAAATTAATCGGAAAAACGACAATGAAATTTCTTCAGCGCAAATTATAAATAGGTATCTTCGGTAGACAATCCATCACTATATCAGCATAACTATGTAAATTTCCAGGACGTTTTGACTGTATGCAGAATGAAAAAAGTACGAGGGAACTTCGTAGTAATTTATCAAAACCCTGGTCCGCACTCTTTGTGTACAATATTGTAAGCGAAATATGTACAAACCTAAAATAATCTAAACGATTTGGTTAAAATCGTCGTTAAATATTCATTTGCAAGGCTGACAAATGCATCAAAATATGCAAGGTGTGAAAACCATGGTCAATATGACGCAAACTTGGCTTGATTGACGGAAATGTTACCGTCTGCAAACCGCATCACATTTTGCCACAACGCCTCTTTCGGTTTGTCCAGTTGTGGGAGATCCCTAAAGTATCCATATTGTTTCATCCTAATTTCCTTTATGAAAGATATTTCTGGTATGGTCATATAGTGACAATCCCTTTTAGTTACAACAAATGAGTCACTCCACCTTGATGTCGTCACATAAAATGAGGCATAACTTCCTGGATTGTGCATATTTTGACAAAAGAATTCAATGTCCCGTCTGAGACGTTTGAAGTACAGAACTTCTTCGTGAATATCTGGTCCTTGTTCACGTAATTGTGCTTGTAATCTCCGATAGAAATGATCATAGAGTGCATAATCTAGCTCATCCCAACGCTGGTGTAAGTATGCATCACCTGGGTTGAAGTTAAACTCCATTTCCCTCTTTATTCTGACGTTTTGTTTCAGATATAACAAATCTTTGAATTTCCAATTCATTAGTCTGCGCATTAAGATCATCGATTCGTCAAAAAGTTCAACAACAATGATTAATTGGAACTCCGTATCCAATTTCAAAATGTATTGCCTAATTTCTGTATTATTTCGAGTTTGGAACAGATGTGATGGAAAATTGTATTCGAAAGCCATTCGGTTGTCAAGGAAACTTGATGAGGAGCCTTTGTTATAAAATTTCGGATTTTGCAAGAATCTTGACACTGGAAACGGATCAGCTATTTCAAAAACAGATTTTGGTCGAAAATAATGAAGAGCAGATTTAAAATGATCGAATGGATCTCTTATGATGCCAATGTAGACAGTGTCCGACGGCATGATACGTTCGAAAGCTGTTCGGTTGTAAATGACATGACAGCACAGTACATCGTAAGACCTGTTCTTGGGTGCGGGGAGTATGTTCCTACTCGTCACCGTATCGTCGAGACTAATTATGTTTGGGTAGAAAAACTTTGGGACGTGAGGCACAACGACCAGAAGGTCTCTCTGCATTGCGAACCGTAGGAAAATATTCTGTACAGTTGTGCTAGCAGCCTTGTGTACTTTGACGAATGCAATATGACGTTTCTCGGAATGACCACTTAAATGGGTTTCCTTCGCATTCGTTTGTTCTGTAGACACTTTGCCTTGACATCTATTTCCTGCGTGGAAGACATACGATGACCAGGTAGCATAAAGAAGTATTTGAGTCAGCACCAATAGGAACAGGAAGTAGCACCTAGAGGAGAGAAAAAAAGATACTTAGTTACAACTGTATTTATTTCTGGTAATATACAATACATTATATTTTCAATATATGATCAACAACGATTCGGAAACAGGTACTAAGTACTTATACAATGTCCGTTTCGTTACGTTAGATATACGATACTGACAGCAGATATAGTAATCATTAAATCATACTGAAATAATTAAGTTCTAATGCATATACATAAATTAATTTCGTAGAATGGCAGAAATATGAAGGGGACATGTAAACAATGTAACAATTATAGATGAATGTGAATAGCAGTGATACTCAAGTAGGAAATGACGCATCGAAGTGATGTACGCATAAACACAACCAAAATGAGAAACTTGTTCATAATATGGTTTTCATACCTAGGCCTATTGCGCTCACTCACACTGTTAATTAATCTGTTACATAGAAAATAAATTAAGATAAGTACATATGCGTTGATTATCATATATTTTCAGTTAAATCGCTTGCTTTGCATAATATAATTCTGCACAGATGTAAAAATATCAAGATTAACTGCTTCTGGTAAATTTATATCACCATATAATACAAAATTAATTGTGATGTTGTGGGATAGTGATAATAAGTGATTTTGTCGTAAAAGATTATAGTTCGGGCATATGAGTAAGTAATGGGTATTATCCTCTAAAAAGATACTTAATGCATGAACATGACAGATGCAACAAATCATTTAGTAACCCAATATACGTACACATTAATGCATACATTGGGTTACAATTGATTTAATTTGCTTTCATTGTACTTAATACTAGCCAGTGAATTGTAATACCATGCGGTTTAATAATGCGTTAGTCACTTAATGCTGAAGAAACAATGTTACTTTATAACATATATCGCATAATCTTACTAATACGTTCAAGTAAACTGAACCTTGTGACATGTTATCACTGCCCAGGTCCTCTCTTCAAGAACTTGACATTACCAGGTTTTGACAAAAAATATGCATGGTGGGTGTCGTCGATGACGACACGTAGTTTTTCGGATTTCTTGACTTATTTTCTAAGAACCTTTGAAGGGTCGCCTCACACAATTTCCATATGTTCATATTTTAATCTAGTTTGGGCTATTTAAGTTAAAAATACGGGGTTTTTTAGCCTGCGGTATTCTCTTGTTTTCTTTGTAGCATAACAACAAATAAACTGAATACATTATCGTGTACTGACTTATGTGTAGTATTATGGTATCTAAACCGAATACGTTTCAACAAAATGTATATACAGTATATAAATTTTAGATATTGTGGTATATGGATATTTTAACTGGAAACACTGTGGTAAAATGATAAATAACTAACATTGGACTACAATAGCATTTAAAATGGATACACTGTATGATAATTACGGATTCAATTGTATATGGGTGTTTGTCTCAAGACCCATTGAAATTCATATCCAATATACTGTAACAGAACACGATTATATTCACTGCGATTTGGATAGCCTTTGCTATCTGTTTTTTTATTTCCGATTTTTGCAACTCTAATACAAGAAAGGTCCCGATGCGCGTGACGACACCACTGACTATATGGCGTCGCCTTGTAAAGCAAAATAGTTGTTTAGCGTTGATTTCTACGTAAAACTACAAAATATAAAAATGAATATTTATTTTAATCTTTGAAAGAAATCCCGCAATAATATGCGAACGTATTCACACGCTTAATGGACAGTTTTTAGAACAATAAATCTTAGAGTCCAATGTAGTTATGTATTAAGGTGAGAAAAATGTAAATTCTGATATATAAACTCGATACATTTGTAGATAAAAACATATAAACCGTTTGCACGCTTACTTACATAGAAACAATAGATACATATGTGTTTATAAATGTATATAATTACGCTCATACAGCCAATTTTCTTTCCGATAAAACACAGGTGCAAAAACGTAACGTAGAAAAGAAAAACATGAGTGAGTATATGTGTAGAGCGAATGCGGATTATTTTAGATATTATTAAATACCATGTATATAATTATTATCAGTGATATTGCAATTTGTTTTGATATTGAATGTGTCTTCTTTTCTTCCAAAATAGGAACATATATATTATATGTATATGTATAAGAAATTGACATATTAAATGGATAAGAGGTGTATGGCGTGAGAAAGACCTCCTGCGTGAGGACAATGTTATTGTTCGGGGGTTGAACCCAGGGCCCCTCAACCCAGGCAACCTCCAAGTAAGATTTATGTATATATGCACATGGAATCTGCTGCTGAGGAATTAAATATTTAACTGGAAAAAAAACAAAAAACATATTGTTAACATACATGAACAAAACCCGATATCCAAGTCGATACAAAAACAAAACAAAATCTGATAAGACATTAATGTCCAGATTAAAAACCTTTTGCGTTCTTTAGTATACCAATACAATTTAGACAATGGTTAAAGAGAATTGTTACCATGAAAACCTTCCTATCATCTACTATACGCGTATACCTGGTATAACACTTACCTTACTTTCTTCATTATTCCAGTGCTCTTTGGATGAACTCTAGATGGATGCCGACAGCTTTTACAAAATGTGTAAAGTTAAAGATATGTTTTGTAACAGTTCGTTTGTTCTACCACTTCTAAGATATTTACTTTCTAACAAGGACAATATATAGAATTGCCTTCATGGTACACTGTAAGTCGACTCTGTCTGATGTTTATTTGAATCCCGTTCTATCACACGCCTTAGCACTGCAGGTACTTGCTACAGGACATTGTGTGTAAGGTTTAATATAGTTTTACTGATGTTCTGATCTGCATTCATGGGAAATGTTTTATCCGGTCAATATAAATCGCCAAGACATTTTTCCGGTGACGAATTCACACCGGAAATGAAGTTATCGGTATTGTGGTACATCGTAAAACCTCTTTTATATTGCTCATTTAATGTTGTATGTTGTATCAATAAAAATGTGTAATTTGCAGTTTGAATGTTCACTTTTATATATACTACATCTTTTGTGTGATTTACCTGTACAGAATTATAATCCGGATATATAAAGTAAAATTTAAATCATTACAACTTTAAATGCCAAAATTGATTCCCTGGTACAATGTAGTTCGAATATGCTTATCAAGTGTGAGTTTTGTAAACCGTTTGGTTAAGTGACCGGAATAGGTACATGTAAATAAATACACTCGAATAAACATTGTGTATACTTTTAAACAAAGAATATAAATGTTGACTAAAATGGTAGAGCTCGTGATTCTCAGATTACAATCTGTTTCGAGAAAAATATTTTGAGGAAAGATATCTTTCTGACAATGTTAATTTTCATAAACTTACACGGAAACACGGAACAGGCAACCTTTACAGAAACAATTGGTTTTATTCCGTGGTTTTGGTGGTGCTTCGTGTTGATTTTCCTTTTTTTATGTGTGTGTCTTCTTTGTTCCTTCTTTTCGTTTTCATATTTGTGTGCTAATGCTGTATTATACATGTTTGCAGTGTTATTAATACCTGTACTATGAAGTTAGACGATTTGATATTTGCTCAATTCTTTAATAATGACTAGAAAAACGAAAAAAAGAAGCAATCAATTTTAAAATAGGCACCTATATCATACATTTATGTATTTATATAAGGTAGAATGTACTTGTAGTGACCATACTCGGGAGGTCCTTGTGTCAAAGATGGATCAAATGCTAGTACATTCTTCTGGATGGTCTAATTATTTCTTGAAAACATAGTGTACTACAAAAGGACACCATATTGTTTAGGGGACTGACTCCAGGGCTCCCCAACCCTTGCAGTTCCTATCAATTTATTTATATATATCTGTATATACTTATCAGTATTATATATATATATATAACATTTGGTTGGGGGAAATAAATTATTTGAAAAAAAAAAAAAAAAAAGGTAAGTACTACCATGCTACCCGGCGTGTAGACCACTGACGACTTATTACTCAGTTAATCAGAGGGCATAGTGGCCAATTATTGAAGTTTTTAATTTCTCCGTCAATCAGAGGCGATTGTGGCGACTGTTAATCATGAAATTTAACAGTTTGACCTTTATTACAAAGTATGGCCAAAACGTGTCAGCTGAACAATAATTAAACCTTTGAGTACATACGCTTATAGCGTACCGGTAGTAGATGCTTAAAGCGTACCGATAGTACACATTTTATACTAGTGAGTACATACGCTCATAGCGTACCGGTAGCACATTTGAGCACATACGCTTATAACGTACCGGTAGTACATAGTTTACACATCTGAGTTAATACGCTTATAGCGTACCGGTAGTACATAGTTTACACATTTGAGCACATACGCTTATAGCGTACCGGTAGTACATATTTTACACCTTTAATATATACGCTTATAGCGTACCGGTTTTAGATATTGAACACCTTTGAGTAAAATATTTTACAGCTATGAGTACAGACCCTGGACCGTTTTTTTGTCCGTTTAAATGCAAACGGAACGCAAAGGCAATGCAAACGGAACGCAAAAGCAACGGAAACGCAACGGAAACTTAACGCAAACGCACACAAACCGTTTGGTTTAAACACGCCCCTAAACGCAGTTCATAGTATCCATATAACGCAATTAGATTTAAATGTACTTGCGCGTGCGCGGAAGCGTGTCGGTCTCTGACTCTAACTCTGACCTGTATTTACCTTTACAGCGCTCGCAATATAACTTCAAGCTGAACTCTATGATATAAAGGAGTCAACTATCAAGTTACAGTCCCCTGTGGTAGCTATATATTATAGAGGAGACAAGGACAATGTTACAGTCCCCTGTGGTAGGTATATTATACAGAGGATACACGGATCATGTTACAATCCCCTGTGGTAGCTATATAATAAAGGGATACAAAGATAGTGTTACAGTTCCCTGTGATCGCTATGTATTATAGAGGAGACAAGGACAATGTTACAGTCCCCTGTGGTAGGTATATTCTACAGAGGATACACGGATCATGTTACAGTCCCCTGTGATCACTATATATTATAGAGGAGACAAGGACAATGTTACAGTCCCCTGTGGTAGGTATATTCTACAGAGGATACACGGACCATGTTACAGTCCCCTGTGGTAGGTATATACTATAAAGGAGACAATGATCATGCTACAGTCCCCTGTATTAGCTATATACTATAGAGGAGACAAGGATCGTGTTACAGTGCCCTGTGGTAGCTATATACTATAGAGGAGACAAGGATCATGTTACAGTCCCCTGTTGTAGCTATATACTAGAGAGGAGTCAATGATCATGTTACAGTCCCCTGTGGTAGCTATATAATAAAGGGATACAACGATAGTGTTACAGCTCCCTGTGATCGCTATATATAATAGAGGAGACAATGATCATGTTACAGTCCCCTGTGGTAGGTATATACTAGAGAGGAGTCAATGATCATGTTACAGTCCCCTGTGGTAGCTATATAATAAAGGGATACAACGATAGTGTTACAGCTCCCTGTGGTAGCTATATACTATAGAGGAGACAAGGGCCATGTCACAGTCCTCTGTGGTAGCTTTATACTATAGAGGAGACAAGGGTCATGTTACAGTCCCCTGTGGTAGCTTTATACTATAGAGGAGACAAGGGTCATGTAGTCAATAAAACTATCTTCATCAATAAAAATAATGCGTTTAGGGGGTTAGTCGGTTGACCGTATCTCTGAACAGTAATCAGTACGTGTAGCGCTAATTGCAGGGATAAGTAGCGGTACTCCTGGGAGGGATTACTGTTACTGGTCTACCTGATAGAGAATAAAACAAACGTAGAGTTACCTACCATCTTACTCACCTTGAGATAAACTTAAATTTATCAAATTTTGATGTTTTATTTCACCATTTAAAACATAATTAAAATGTAATTGTTCTAAATGCGCCGAAATGTTTCTCCTTAAATTGATTGATAGTAAAAATAAGGTTGTAATATGATGATTAATATTGAAAAAAAATGTACACCTGCATAGATCGATTTTATTTGATATAAATACTGTACGTTTTCATCGTGTTACTGTCACTGTTTTAAACACAGAAGTGATCAACTATTTGCTGATGTTTAATCAAAGCTCCCCTAACCCCTGATNGATTAATATTGAAAAAAAATGTACACCTGCATAGATCGATTTTATTTGATATAAATACTGTACGTTTTCATCGTGTTACTGTCACTGTTTTAAACACAGAAGTGATCAACTATTTGCTGATGTGTAATCAAAGCTCCCCTAACCCCTGAATGGCCTTTAATGAAGCATGTCTCGTGGAGCGACTGTAGATTGTTACGTGTATGAACACTTTCATTTACATGTTTGAGCCCTCTTATCGGATACTGCTTCTGCATCGGCAGTTGTATTCTGATATTGGAGGAACCCACTTTGGGTTGGATACTACTTGCTTATGAGGGCTGTTTTCTGATTGTAGGTATACTATGCATATAGAAGAGATTGTGTGTGAGAAAGATTGAGAGAGTGTGTAGTTGTGTGAGAGACGGTGGGTGTGAGAGAAGAAGAAATATGTGAGTGGGTGTGAGAAATGTATGAGAGTGAGAAGGTAGGTGTGAGTTAGAAGCTGTGTGTGAGAAGGTGTATGACAGTGAGAAGAAGGATGTGAGACAGTGAGAAGAAAGATGTGAGAAGTGTATGAGAGTGAGAGACAGTGAGAATGTGCATGAGAGTGAGAAGAAGGATGTGAGAGAGTGAGAATGTGCGTGGGAGAGAATGAGATGAAAGATGTGTATGAGAGTGAGAAGGTAGGTGTGAGTGATTGAGAGGGGTGGGTGGGTGAGAGAGAGAGAGTAAGTGTGTGAGTTAGAGACAGTAAGTGTGTGTGAGAGTGAGAGAGGTCTGTGTGAGAATATAGGTATCTGAGAGTGCAATGGCGTAACAATGACATTTTCAGGAACACTTTTTTTTATCAAATATTTGTATTGAGTTCACTTTTCTATGATTGAACAGTCCAAATCAATAAAAAAAAGAGTTATTAACAAAAAGTCTTCTTAAAAAATGTTTGTTATGTCCATACACATTGACTTGAACGTTGATGTAAACAAAAAATCTACTAAGTGAAGTATACAATTTTTAAAGTCGGGCTTTACTTGTTAATAATCAGATCTAGAACACGGGAGATTGCTTCTATGAACTAGTTGATTTTTTTCCAGCTATGGTAGGGGGAACTCCCCCTCCAGTACCCTCCACCTTCTCCGTCGCTATGCGCCTCGGACGCTCGACTCTCGGTAAGCATACACTCCGAAAAATTATTTGCTACGCCATAGGAGGGAGTAGGTGTTTAGGTAGGTATGAGAGGTGGGGAGTGGGTAGGTAAGAGTGTGTGTGTTGGGGGG
>NW_018405393.1:24558-52003 GCF_002113885.1 Mizuhopecten yessoensis
CGGTGTGTGTGTGGGGGGGGGGAGTTCAACTGGCTATCTATTCGTTCATCATAACTCTAGGCCTCTTGGTTCTGAAATTGAAGTCATTTGAGAATTTAACAGATTGGATTACTATCCTTCTGAATAAAGATCCGGTTATTTTTATTTTATCAAATTTTGTAGTACTCCATACCTGCAACGTTCTGTCCACACATCACGGCTGCATGCTGTTTGGTTCTCCAGAAGAAGCTGTTTCAGTGTTTCAACAGATTTCAATCTGTTGACCTTGAATATAGGCCAATATATTGTTTCCATACATTGTAGCGCTCCTTGCTAGCAAGCCACTAGCGATGCATCACGACTCTAGTCCTCTACGTTCCTTAGAAGAAGCTGTGTTTGGTGTTGAAACAGATGTAACACCAGTGGCTTTGAATATCGGTCAAGGCCATTTCTTTCCACACACTTTGCAATCTCCATATCAGCAAGCTAAGCTATTTTGGTATTTTAACAGATTTGACCCATGCGAACTTGAATAAACAAGTTAAGTTCATTTCTTTTCTCCAAAAGTTTAGTTCGCCATGCCAGCAAGCGCATGCTACTTGCCATATACATTTGTATATAGCTATGATCAGGATAACGAGATACCATGGCAAGATACAGGTAGTTCGATACTAAATATATAGGATAAGGGTATCCAAAATGGAACGCTTTTTAAAGAAAAATAATAATATTTCCTATAAAATTTCTGAAAGACTTTTTTTTTTTTAATGAAATGAAACAATACATGTCTTTAGCCTTCATCGTAAGTATTTTTGCGTATCAACAGCGCGTGTGTCTATTTATAGAGCTCATTAAAGTGAGTCACTTGGAATTTTAAGCTGGTCCAGTACCCAAAATGGAACACTTCATCATAAAAGTCAGTTTATGAAAATAACTGACAGCATTTAAAAAAAAAATCTTCATTTCAAAAACGCTTTGACAATTTCTGACAAATGAGTCATTCATTTTCTAAAATATTAGTTTTAATATATAATTTTCCATGTTAAGAAATATGATAAGATATTTAAGTTGTCGAACTGTATCGTTTCCCGGGATTGATTTCATTTCATTTTCTTATATATTTCAATTGAGTTTATGAGCAATGTTTAAGAGTAGGTAGATGATATGGAATTTGCTCAAAATGCATCAAACTACGGACCATGGACCGTTTTTCTTTACCAAAGGTGCGTTGCGTTTTCGTTGCGTTTTCGTTGCGATTCCGTTGCATTTCCGTTGCGTTTCCGTTGCGTTTGCAAATAAACTAATTATTTAATTAATTAAATTAATTATTTCATGCATTTAACTATTTTGTTTGTATACTTATTTTGGTTTTTTTTACTCATTTACATTAAATCATACTTATAAATGTTCTATTTTTTCAGGGATATAAAAACATTTTAGCACTCACACATATGTTCCTAACATAATCTGTACATAGCCAGCGATTGCATGTATCGTTTTCTTACATAATCAGCAAAACGCATGTTCAACGCACATTCAACCAGTCAATGCAAAACTCCGCGCAAACTCAGCGCAAACGTAACGGAAACGCAACGAGAACGCAACGCAATCGCAACGTAAACGCAGAGTCTGTAACATATGCTATATGTAGGCAAAGAAGTAATAAAAACAGTAAAGACAAAGAAATTTGTCAAATTTTCAGCATCATGAACATTTACATATCACAACATATTACAGAGATAAAACGGTCACTATGAAACAACAATACAACAAAGAAGAATACAAAAAAACAACAGTAGTTACTGATATGAAATATGTTGTTGTAATCGAATATCCCCTCGATTAGATCGTTACCGATGACTAATTATTGAAAATATTAAAATATTAAAATTCATCTTGAATACAAAAGATCAAGTGAATTAATATAAAAAAAACTGAGTTAATCTAGTGAGAAAAAAATCTATGTCGTAATTGTTCGTTTAAACACAAGGTGAAACAAACTGCGATAGACTGGGTGTATCTGCACGTAAAAATGGCGGACAGGGTCAGGGTCACTCCCCCTCGACCAAGTAGTTAACAGCGGTCAAAGATAGAAAATGGGGGATACTATGACAGTAACAATGCTGGTACGATTGTTGTAAATACGAAATATTACCTAGGTTAGATGAAAAACTTCGAGAACTGTAGTAGACATTTGTGCTCGAGGGATCTTAATGTGGGATGTAACCAGAGTACCTGGAGAAGACCCACGTGTCGGGGAATCTTTCTACTCTTTTTCTATATATGCTTTCAAAATAAAACATTGCTTTATTTTGTGGATATTTTGACAATAATGTTCGTAATTGGTTATCATTTTGACAACTTCTTCATCATTTTGTCTTCCCGGAAGGTAGTCATACAACGACGACAGAAAAGATGAGTCAGCTAAGTTTATTGCTTATATTGAAAGAAAAATGTGAGACACTGCATGAGGTTGCATTATACAGCTGTTTCGTCCTTCAAGGATTTACCGGTGATGCCAGGGGTCAAAAAGTGGTAAACAAACTTGCTAATTGGTCAAACCTCTTCCTGAAACATAACGGGAAACGCGTAATACCCTTGATGATATGCATTTAAAAATAAGAAGAGTGCTGGTTAATTTAGAAGTAATGAATATTGTGAATATTAAAAACCATGTTACAAATCAAATAAATAAATATAAGTGTAATGAATAAAACTGAAGAAATTAAAATAAAAAATAAAAAGAGGTTAGAGAACGTGTCGATCGTCCTAAATGCGATAAAGAATAAGGAGTTCAGTCAAATAGTCGTGCAAAGGGTTTTAGACATATATCCGATACCTTTTAACTAAAAAAAGGAAGTGTTTACTTTGAAAATTATCGGACAATTTAAAGGATATTTTATTTTGCATATTTACTCAGATTTTTTAATTGTTATTTCTCCATCAGGTATTATCTTACTACATCCTGTTTTGTCACACTACTTCATGTATCATCACATGTATCATCACACTACCTACTAGTATCTTACCACACTGCACCATGTATCATCTCACTACTTTAATTATCATCTTTCTATATCATGTATCCTCTTATTACACTATCATGTATCAGCTCACTACATCATGTATTATCTCACTACATCATGTATCATTACACTACATCATGTGTCATCATTTTCTTTACTTGATTTCTCTTTTTCTTGTGTTTTTTTTTACGAATTGCATACCCCATATGTGTTGCAGTATACATCTGAGCCTAATATTAATCTGGAAAATAAGACATTTCTACATGTAATCTACACCTGTTCCGGAATAAAGGTTCATTTTTCTTTTAGTGTTGCCTTGATCTGAGTCTGACAAACACTTCAAATTTAGAAAACGAAAACAAGAAAAAGAAAACAACGTGCATGTGTGGTCGCACATTGCAGATGATATTACAAAAAGTAGAGGTATAGTTAACATGTTGTCTAGTGCATGTTTGGGGACATAAACTGGTAGTAGACAGTACCGCCAGAGAAATTACTACTTTCCTCTCTATGCCGTTGTAGTAGTACTAGTGTTGTTTATGATCTAGCGCCTACTGTGCTGTACTCGGTCGACTTTTTTTAAAATTTATACGCTAATATAATAATTAATATTAAAATGTATCAACTAAAGTTATTGATGACTTTCTACATTGGTGTTAGGTATATTTCATGTAGGGTTTGTGAGAGCAGAGTCAGCTTTTCACAACTGCCGTTGTCACACTCGCTTAAAAACAAACACATTTTTATATGAAATTGATTTTAATGATATGGAAGACAAAGAAGACTTAACTTGTGACATAAAACTACTAAAAAGGAAACAGGATTTCGGGCGAAACAACCCGGAACCTGCCACCCTTAGCTCTCCAGCCCGATGCTCTACAGCTGAGGTAAAGGGGAATTCTTTAACATCTGACGCTTGTAAGACAACCTTAAATCAATGCACATCTTTTACACTATGCCCCCCTTTTTTCAAACACCTACCCAGGTTTATTGACTACCCACTAAGGGTTCCCCTAACCTGAACAGGGAAGGTCAACTGCACCAGTTTGTAGTAGGACAGTAATAGTGCAAGATAGTGCCGTCGCTGGGGCTCAAACCTGCGACCCTTGACTCTCCAGCCCGATGCTCTACCGCTGAGCTAAAAGGAAATTCCCTACAGCTGACGCTTGTAAGAGAACTTAACCAATGCACATCTTTTACATGTGTGTTAGACATTTAAACGAACTCCTGCGGTTTTTCCGATATAAAAATACATCTTCACTTAAAAGTTTTTACTTTCTACACATAATGTATCCAAATATGTTTTTGGTTAAGTTAGAAATTAATTTCTGACCTACAATAGGCACAAGGGATGTGGCATATTGTTACTTTCTGATCAGGGTTTCGGTAAAATTGTTTATATGCACAATACCAACACTAATACTCATTCACAAATTAAAATTTGGGTACTTCAGCAAGGAAAGTGCCACTGTTCTGTTCTGTTTGAGACTTCCCTTCTTTGATAGGAGAACATCTGTGATTGGTGGAGTATAACAACTGTGGTATAGGATACCTTCACCTAGCCCGATCAAGTTTTCCCTGGCCCTGACACCAGACATTGGTCCTACATTGTCTACATTGCTCACATGTGAAAAACATTAAAATATTAGCCACACGAGTGAAATACATTTGTTATTACTGAAGACACCATTAAATATCCTCTATATACTGCCAACAAAGTAAACAGTAGCCCGAGTTTCATCTGACCCTGACACCAGACTTAGACATTTTGACAGATAGATGTCTGGTGTGGGAAAATGTCAAAGTCTGGTGTCGGGGCCAGAGAGAACTTGGGCTACCCTTCACCATAAAATCATTTTGGAGATTTATATACAATGTACACAGTCATAAAACTTGCATTGGAACTTTCATATACACAGTCCAAGGTAAAAGTTCATAAAACAAACACACCACTTCATGCTCAGATTTTACTTTTATAGAAATCATTTTACATAGCAAAGGTGCTTAATAAAATGTATTTCTATATGTCAACACAAAGTTGGATTTTCTTTCCTGAAGCGAGATTTGACAAAGCCACAGTATTAGACCACCCAACTTTTTTCAGTGCCTTTCTGACCACTTGGATCGATACACTGGATCATTAAAACATGCCTATATCATACTTGCTAACTCTCCATATTTTGGAGGGAAACTCCGGATTTTGGGCCCTTAAATGGAGCATTTTCAACCAGTGAATTTGTTAGATTATTTATATTTTCTAAGATCTGATGATTTATCTGAAAAAACAACAAGTCAAAAGATTCAAAGATGATATTTTCTCTCTAGTGTATGTAATGTAGACACATTCAATTTATGTTGTTAATTTAGAGCATGTGTAAACTGCGCAATGGAAATTTCAAAAAGGTCAATTGGCAAGTATGTATATATGCAAACCCATTTCCCATCATGACTTACTTACTTTAGTCTCTCTGCCCCAGTAGGCGCATAAGGCCTACACACTTCCCATCATGAAGTCATATTTTATTCCCCTGGTTAAGAATTTTCTACTGAACATCAAATTCATAAAACAAACATAATTTAATTAAACACCTTTAAAATGAACTTGAGGGGCACAACTGAGTTATGGTCCTCTGTCTCGTTTGTTATGCAGACAGCAGTGTAGTGCTAGTTGGTAATAAGAGCTGATTGCATTGTAACATTTACAGCACAGACGTTAAAGGAGCAGAAAATGTGCAGCCAGACTGGTATTTGAACCTGGGATGCTTTATAAATAGATCAGTTCTATTAATTAAGTCACCACTTATATATGTGGTCATTCCACTATCCAGAAAACAGATAAGATGTTTTTCAAAATTACAGTAAGTTTTGCTGAGAATAGAGTCTGGATATCAAGGCCCCTTCTTATATGTTACATGCAATCATTAACTATTACGTACATAAAGAAGGATATTTCACCTGCAACAGCAATATTGTACAAACTTTTTCTAAATAAAAAATGGTTTTGCAATTTATATGTGAAGTGTGTCTGTCAGAGAATGCAAGCATTCGTTATCTGTTATGAAGTTTCACAGCGAACAGGAACTGCAGTCTCACACTTTCCACAAAGCAAGATTTGATTCATGATCATTGACTCCATAAGAGGGAGGTGATTGAGTTGGCCTCTAGAAATTGAAATATTTTCTTTTACAGAATGGCAAAGGAAGAGAAAGGTGTATGTTATTGTGGGGAAAAAGACATTGAAGCTGACACACCAAATCTTGTCTGTGCCCGATGTCGCGGAAACTTCCATTTAGGTTTGTGATTAAGGCAGAATTCAGTAAAAAATATTCTGTTACATACTACAAAAAGAATTGGGCTACATCGATTTCTGTTACAGATATCTACTAGTGTTGGAATAGGTTTGTTGCGCACCAAGTACTATATAATAATGTGTCCACTTTAGACTCCATCTTGAAATACTACATGTCAAAAAACGTGTGAAAAATGTGTGATGTTTTGATCATTCATGAATATAAATATACACTCAAATCTGAACACTATGGAAATATAACATTCAAGTTCATAAAAGAAGCAAAACTTGACATTTTTTATGAATGAGGATTAATATTTACTTCATTTTAAATTATTGTATATTTTTGTCGAAACACTATATTTATTCCGTACATCTTTTTATGAATCATATGCATGTAATGTCAAATATGAATAGGATATTGTAAAATTTAGTACATTGTATGTTAGATATATTTAATAATTTATATATTTAATGGTCAGTTAAAGGAAGTCATTCAGATTAAGTGTTTTAACCATTTTATCAGTCCAACTCTGTTAAAAATGTTAACTAGCCGAAAGTGTTTAAAAGTTGGACCTTTTACCTTCAGAGTGCCTGAAGTCAGGTTCCCCGTCCTCACTGGTTGGAGATGTATTCTTTGATTTCACATGCTCAAAATGCGGAGAAAGACACGAAGAGGTGGTGGAACGGATGAAAATGCAGTGGTAATAGACTGTACAATATGCATGGTAGTCATAGGCTGTAACCCTCTGTACTGAGTACTGATATATACATTCTAGTCACAGGTACTAGCCTGGTCTATCAGTAAACCCATCGTATAATCTTGGACAGACGAGGCTAGGACCTGTGTTCAAGTGAAACAGCATTTATTATAAGAGGCGACTAAAGTGGAAACCCTTTGCTTTTGTTCCCTCTTCTTGGGGACACAAAAAGTGACCATAAATAAATCTGCTGCACCCATTGCAATATTTGGGATCTTTATATTTCTTTTTACTGCTAAATCCCTTTTCTTTCCTAGAGCCTTGCTTGGCAACACCTCACTTTTGGCTTTAATGTTGAATGTTCACCCATGTAAGGAAGGCAATGGGTTCTGTCCCCTGGCCGGTACATACGAAAGTTTTTTTAAATGGTAGATGTTATTCCCTGTTTAACGTTCAGCATGTAGGGGAATGGCAACACCGGTACCTGGTCCACCCGTTGTCAGTATAATGTGACCGGGCGGAATGCTGTGTGTGATGTGTGACTTTGGCATGGTATTTCAGTGAGATAAAACTATAAAGTCGGCATCAGATCCGCACTATCACAAGGAGGCAAATATCCAACATACCCTGTGTCCTACGCACATGCACTCTTGCACAACACACAGGGAGGCACATTCTTAAATGATGCATATACATGTACCTGAAATCTTGTGTATTTCATAAGATAAATGTTTTCACAAAGCAATGTACATGTAATATGAATTAGAATAAATAATAAAAAAGATAACATATCACGTATTACTGTTCATTTAACACAGAACTTTTCTATCATTTGAAAACAAATGAAAATGAATCATGAAAAAATGATATGCATGCAAGAAAAATTATTAGAAGTGATTTACTGGAATCAACAATATTCCCTGAACTTGCGTCACTTCAGTAAAGATATTAATGCTATTGCATTGATACTTTTGTGGTAATTGTTCTTGAGAAATTTGCTAGAAACCAATACATACACCTCTATATTTACCTATACGTTGTATACATACACCTCTATATTTACCTATACGTTGTATACATACACCACTATATTTACCTATACGTTGTATACATTAAACATACCCCTCTATATTTACCTATACGTTGTATACATACACCACTATATTTACCTATACGTTGTATACATTAAACATACACCTCTATATTTACCTATACGTTGTATACATTAAACATACCCCTCTATATTTACCTATACGTTGTATACATACACCACTATATTTACCTATACGTTGTATACATACACCTCTATATTACCTATACGTTGTATACATACACCTCTATATTACCTATACGTTGTATACATACACCTCTATATTTCCCTATACGTTGTATACATACACCTCTATATTTACCTATACGTTGTATACATTAAACATACACCTCTATATTTACCTATACGTTGTATACATTGTATACATACACCTCTATATTTACCTATACCTTGTATACGTTGTATACATACCCCTTTATATGTACCTATCCGCTGTATACATACACCTCTATATTTACCTATACATTGTATACATACATCTCTATATTTACCTATACATTGTATACATACACCTCTTTATTTACCTATACATTGTATACATACACCTCTATATTTCCCTATACATTGTATACATTGTTTACATACACCTCTATATTTACCTATACATTGTATACATTCACCTCTATATTTACCTATACATTGTATACATTCACCTCTATATTTACCTATACATTGTATACACACACCTCTATATTTACCTATACATTGTATACACACACCTCTATATTTACCTATACATTGTATACATTCACCTCTATATTTACCTATACATTGTATACATTCACCTCTATATTTACCTATACATTGTATACACACACCTCTATATTTACCTATACATTGTATACATTCACCTCTATATTTACCTATACATTGTATACACACACCTCTATATTTACCTATACATTGTATACATTCACCTCTATATTTACCTATACATTGTATACATTCACCTCTATATTTACCTATACATTGTATACATACATCTCTATATTTACCTATACATTGTATACATACATCTCTATATTTACCTATACATTGTATACATACACCATTATATTTACCTATACCTTGTATACATTGTATACATACCCCTCTATATGTACCTATCCGCTGTATACATACACCTCTATATTTACCTATACATCGTATACATACACCTCTATATTTACCTATACATTGTATACACACACCTCTATATTTACCTATACATTGTATACTTACACCTCTATATTTACCTATACATTTTATACATTGTATACATACACCTCTATATTTACATATACCTTGTATACATTGTATACATACACCTCTATATTTACCTATACATTTTATACATTGTATACATACACCTCTATATTTACATATACCTTGTATACATTGTATACATACACCTATATATTTACCTATATGTTGTATACATTGTATACATACACCTCTATATGTACCTATCCGCTGTATACATACACCTCTATATTTACCTATACCTTGTATACGTTGTATACATACCCCTTTATATGTACCTATCCGCTGTATACATACACCTCTATATTTACCTATACATTGTATACATACAACTCTATATTTACCTATATGCTGTATACATTGTGTTATATTTACCTATACATTGTATACATACACCATTATATTTACCTATACCTTGTATACATTGTATACATACACCTATATATTTACCTATATGTTGTATACATTGTATACATACACCTCTATACTTACCTATACGTTGTATACATTAAACATACACCTCTATATTTACCTATACTATGTATACATTGTATACATACACCTCTATATTTACCTATATGCTGTATACATTGTGTATTTAACCTTTGAGATGTGTTAACTGTTGACAGGACACAAGTGGTACTGCTGGCCCTGTATAACTTACAGCTAAGTGGTAAAGTGGGAAAGTTCGGATACTACCGATGGAAAGAACATATCTGTGCCTTCATAGACAAGTACTGGCTGGTCCTGTTTGGGAATCACAGGTAACACATTATCCAGTTTTCTTACAGAAAATGTCACGGTAGGACAAATGTTAATGGCAGTTTGAATGCCACAACATTTTAAGGATTTTTCTTGTACAGTGTACTGATTTTGAAGAAAAGGATTTCCTTAAATTTAAATTTTTATTTTTTTAAATATAAGCTTTATTTATTTTACAACAATTATGAAACAGGTTTTTACAACTTATATTAATCACTCTTGTTGGCCCGAGTGATATTATAGCTATCAGTTTGGATAAAGATACCCCCATTATTGCTTCCAATTTGCTAATGTTGACCCGAAAACAACCAGGTTCTGGTTAAAAAAAGTCACCCGATTTAGATGTGGCAGTTCTTTCCCTTTATATCTTTATAGTCTTGTGTGCTACAGATACTAAGCAGATAAAAAAATTAAAAAATATCTTGCTCTTTTTTTTTTGGTTGACAAAAAAACGAACAAGTGGGAAGAGATTATTTCAAAATCTTTATTAAATAAAGAGTCTGTTTTTCAAATGTATTTTTGAGGGTCGCTGATCCTCATGTACAAGACATCATAAAATTGTCACACTTACCTCGCCCTACTTTATCTCCCTATAGTTTAGCTCCCTGTAATGTATAGGGAGGTTTCGTCTGATACATCGGGTATTAGTAGTGTGTTGACATCGTGATGTGGTTGTCTTCTCCAGGAAGAAGACAAACTTGTGGCATGGTACAGTGGCTGGTACACTGTCTTCGGGCTGTCCTCATCACTTCGTATCAGGAGCCAAGGAGTTGGGAGAGTCTGGCTGGTGGAGGCTGGCTGAGATGAAGCCACCTAATCACAAACTAAGTAATCATTTCTGTACTGCCATATCATCTGCATGGCTGGGAATCTTTTTTCCTTTAACCCTAGACAGGTGTATCCACACTTTTCCCAGTGTGGGATATATCCTAGGGTTGAAACAAGGGAATTCCTGTATCGTAACAATTGTATGACGTCACTTTAATTAATCAATGAATGTTTTAGCAAATGTTGCTATAGGACCATAACATTATTTGCTATTAAGATATTCATTATTTATATTTACATTTGGAAAGAGTAGTTATGCTCTATGTAGTTATTTCGAACAGTTCTTTAAACAGAAAATTAAGTGTTCACAACAATGAAACTGATGCTGTCACAATAGAGATTGATGACGTTACAATAGCAAATGTTGTTATAGTCTCACAACAACATTTGCCTTCTCAATGCATTGCAATGAAAGGATGCAGAGCAAATGTAAATATCAACTACGTATTGACCCTGTAACATGAATTCTGCTTTATTGATACATGTACATTACAGGGTCAGATGAAAAGAATCATTCAGTCCACTGAGTGTGAGATAGGGGGATCTCAATCCTTATTATTATTCCTTGGTTGTCAAACACTTGTCATGCCTCGTGTTTGGCAACTTAAGAATCTTCCCTCTTGAATTGATATTCTCCTTTCTCACCCTCATGGGAACGAAAGATTCCATTAATCTTTGGAAGGAAAGTTTTAGAACTCTGCCTCTGAGTAATCATTTGCTAGCTTGGCATTAAGCAAATTCATAAACGTTTTAATATTAGACATCAGCAGAGAAGTTTAAGTTATTAAAAAGATGGAGATTTTATCATTCTGAAGTATTGTTTGAAAAATGTGTTAAGATTAAAGAAACATTGGTTCTCTTCAAACATTTTTTTTCCCGTGTGATCGTATCAAATGTCCTGTTCATATACATGAGAGTGTGCTGTATTTTGAGATAGTGGAAATTTACCTCAAGAGCTACATCTGTTATTCTTAACTCTCCTTTGATGATTGATCTAGGCTGTTCTATTTAGCTGTTTTCCCCTGATATGATAGTTCTTTTTTTTCAATGGCATTCCATAAATATATCCCCCTCCCCAGTGATAAATAATCCTTGATACTTGTTTGCATGCAGTCTTTTTCCTTGTATAGTAAATAACTTTCCAAAACATAAAATACACAGCACACTTTGATTTTCACCACCTCATCCAAATGCACGATAATTATATAAAAAAATATATAAAAAAATCAAATATTGCCTTGTTATACTCAACTCAACACACATAAACTAACATGCATGCAAATTCATAGACAGTAGGATCATGTTAAAAGTCCTTTCTTGTATCCAGACATGCACATTTACTGAAGAAAAAAATATTAAAATATGTTCACGGAATATATAACAGATTAACTCAAAATCATCTGTGCACCACCCCGTAATGGTCGTAATAAGTACAATGGATAGAGATCGTTTACACATAAAGAAGTAAAAGATGAAGTCGTTTTATCAACATGATTTCCCCCTTAATAATCAATTCATTCTGGTCCTCCATTGTAGTGACATCTTCCAACAAGGCCGGGCGCCGGCGTGTGAGCCACCCTCTACCTCCACAGGACCATGGAACCACCATCAAGGTGGAGGGTCTGCGAAACAGGAGAGGCAAAACATCTATCGAGGCTGCCATGGAGTTGAAGGCCAAGAGAGAAACTCTGCTGGTCAGTAAGAAGGCATCTAATATCCATCTGATTTTGTGTAATGG
Source organism: Mizuhopecten yessoensis (assembly GCF_002113885.1). Taxonomy (NCBI): domain Eukaryota; kingdom Metazoa; phylum Mollusca; class Bivalvia; order Pectinida; family Pectinidae; genus Mizuhopecten; species Mizuhopecten yessoensis. The sequence continues at coordinate 37,235 of NW_018405393.1, forward strand.
GGTTAAGTTGGCATTTTCAATATAGAATACTTGTTAAAGATATAGAAATACATCAATTTCCTCCCACATTAAGGCATCATACGTGCTACCATCCAGGCCAACAAGAGTGGTTGACATAAAGTGATGGAACTTATTTTGTCATTGTTGTAAAATAAATAAATTTTAAAATCTTTTTATTAACAGCGAATGTCATTTCGGGATGTACTTCCATGTACGTAGTGTATGCGTTTATGTGTCTGTGTCCTGGAGGCGGTATGTATGTGTTGTTTATCTCTGCATATAGTTTATTTATTTTGATATTAAAATAAAGATTATTTTTTTGTAATGGGCTCCACAGGAGGCAAAGGAAATCAGGAAAGCCAAGCAATCCCCACTACAGAGCCAAACTAGTCACCTGATCCATGTTGATATAAAACAGGAGCTCGGGGAAGTGTCGGGGAAGTTTATCCCTTTGGAAAACACTCTCAGCATGCCGACCCCTTCCGGGTCGGCTGCTGGCCAGAGTTTCCAGCCTGTCTTTAATCAGGTTATCAAACAAGAACCTATTGATCCAAGCTTCTTGTCAACACAGAGGTCAAGTTCATCACAAGGTCAGAACTCGTTCACATTCTCACCTGGATCCTCTCAGATTTCAAACCTTTCGTTGACCCAGAGCACTAGCCTCAGCAACATATCATCATCTGGATCAGTCAGCGGGTCATTCAAAGATGTTGATGAGGATAGCCAGTTCTCTCACAGCAGCAGCAAGAATGACATGTGGCTTACCGAACACGACCTCAAGGCTGATTGTAAGTTCCTATATTAAACAAGGGCTAACAGGGAGAACAGTGCTATCCATGTGTCACCACTCAAGAGATGTCAGTAAAAATATAAAGTTCTACAGGGGCCTGTTTGTTAATGTGGACCAACTGGTCTGTCTATTTTTATGCCCATGCATAAAATGGGGGGGGGGGGGGGGGGGGGGGGCATATAGTGTTGCCCATGCCCATGCCGTCCCAATTCAATGTAAACACTTAGCAACTTCATTCTTTCTCAGATTTTCGTCGAACTTTATACAAAGGTTAAGTATGAGTATACGTTGGACATCGTTGTGTTTCAGGGTTCCAAGGTCATGGTTGCTATACAGCATTCATGTCTTACAGACATTTTCTAGTTTAAATTTAATATTTCACAGATAAAACCTGACAGACATACAAATGTCAATGCAGGTCTTGACATTTTTTTCAAGGCTCGACAGAAAACTATATCAAATAACTAAAGTCCATCCTTATTTCATATCAAAATGAACAACTCTGGTCCAACTATTTGGAATGTGATCAACGAAAGCGGCTGAGATCTGCCATTGAATAAGTGTGATGGAAAAGGAATCCGTCCAAACATGGAACTATATATGTAACTTTAAATTTTGCTTTTATTGAATTTGATTTTTTTTCTGAAAAAGTAACAAGTTAATGACTGTTTTGTGCTGAGAGTATTTATGTAAGCAAAAAAATTGTAAGGAACCCTAGATATTTGAAAGATTTCTCTTATATTCTTCTATGTTTTCAGAATTACTGCTGGTTCAGAACTCACCATTAAAAAAGCTCTAACTCTGTATTTCAATGATTCACAGCCAGTCTCCCCAACCTGTTGATGACGGACGACATGGATAACGTCGACTCTGACAGTGACCTTGAGATTGACCCTGGCACGATAACTCCGCCTCCGGGATCACCGTCGAATCAGCCTCAACCAGACTCGCCCACCCTCCAGGATATTCTGATGTCCATAAGCTCCAGAGACGGTGAGGCTGTCAGCACGTAGAGGAATCATAAAAGTCTTTGGTGTCATTTAGAAACATTTATTTATTTATTATTTATTTGTGTCTATGAGGGAAGTCCTTGCCAGATACCATGCATATTTCAGGGCTAGAAATTAATTTTGAATATCACTAGTCAATCGGGGTAGTACTTTTCAATTTTTGCTAGTCCATGTACACATTTCACTAGCCCAATACTATTCAACAAGATAAGCAGTATCGTATTTTGACTAGACAATCATGCTATCGGTTTTTAGAACCACTAGTAGTCCTGCTGGAGATTTCACTAGTCTCAGACTATTGGTCTACCGTTATTGTCTTGCCCTGCAGATATTTTGTAAGTTTCTGCATTCTGATTGATTGATTTGTTCCATGTAATTTCTTTGAGTAATATAAGTATAATATATAGAATCTCATTCTTGGTTTCAACCCAACAAAGATCTATGTCAAACATTGGTATATATGTATGAATACTATTTTTGAATTCGTCTAATCAAAAAGTATTTCTCACAACAGATGTTTCCGCCCAAAATACCTCAAACATGGGAAGTGGTATTAGTGTTTTGTCGTTTCCATCGGTCGGTCCTTTAGACTTTGTGCTTAGCTCCATTGCTGACATGACTAAGCTTTATATAACAGTACATCATGAAGAGTAATAATGAATTGTGTCATATGTGGGTCAATTTAAACTATTTAATCTGCTTCAATGATTTTGGATAGACTTTGGATTTAGCTCCATTCCCATTGAATTGGGAACAGAAGCTTATCCTTATTTTACAGATATTCTTTAGTGTTGTATTTATGCACAAGGAGAATGAATTTTGCTTTTAAATATCTGACAAAAAAATATTTAAACATTTTAAAACGTTCACAGTTGTATCCAATATTGTCCAAGAATGAATTTATTCTGTCATGAATAAGGTGTTAAAGATTTAAAAAATAAGTAGTCGAAACAATATTGTAATTTCTAATTATTTCCAGATAAATTGATTTGCCACCAAGTCACACCAACGAATCCCTTGTGATTTCTCTATGTCTTTTTAGACGTTTTTTTAATGAACTGTTCTCAGTCTCCTTTCTGACTTATCAGTGTTCAAGTTGAATATAAAACTTATTTGCTTATTTGAAAAAACACTGCACTCATCCAAATCCTATTGATTAGAATATATCTGTTTCAGAAGGATAAAGGAGATTTGTATTGCTTGTGAAGGTGTTGTCAAAAGCATTGTCACTGAAAAACAGAAAAGTTTTCACTGTGTGTTAATACTTTTATTTGCTTATTTGAATTGCATTATGCATGCATGTACATGAAATGTACGTTGCCCGCGGAAAATAATTGACTTTAGGAAACAAATTTTCATATCTCCCTTCGTCTATGGCAAAGAACAGTGTATTGTAGAGAAAAATAAACAGCTTAAGCAGGCAAAATATACCTTTGATATCTTTCATCAGATTACTTTTATTTGCCTTGAAAAAACTAACAAGTGGCATTTTTAAAAAGGGCAATAACTCTGTACACAACAAATGTGATGCTCTGAACTGAAACACACTACTCACTAGGTGATATGAGGTTTTGTTTCCCAGTCATGTGATATGTTTAAGTGAATCCCACTCTATACTTGTCTGACAAGGAAACAGAAACATTAGTTTCCCAAAGGTCAATACTTCATAAAATACAAAGAAAAGCAACTAATGTTTAAGTGAATCACACACTATACTTGTCTGACAAGGAAACAGAAACATTAGTTTCCCAAAGGTCAATACTTCATAAAATATAAAGGAAAGCAACTATTGATGAAAGGGAAACAAACATTCCCATCAACAAGTATTTTACAATGAAATAGAAGAGAAATAATTTAAACATATTAGCAATTCACTTTTCTCTTATTAGATATCAGTATGGACATGGATACTTGTACCAACTTTGGAAATCAATCTGAAAATTACTTCAGTTTTCAAGGATATAAGGAAGACATATCGAGTAGTAGCCATAGCAACAAGGGAGTGGAATCGGAGGAAAGTCGGGGTGTGAGTCAGCAGGAAGTGGTGATTGGTACGAGTACGGAAATACTCAGTAGTCAAACAGACAATACGTATACCAAGGTGGTCAAAAACGAGGACGATCAATCGGTGGTGGACTCTGAAAGTGAGAAGGAAAGTGACAGTGAAAGCAGCTCATGCGAAGGTTCAGATTCTGGGATGGCTGTTCAAAGTGAAAGTAGACCAAAACGAAAGCGGAAGAAGGCAAAAGAAGCTGATGAAGCAAAAGAGGAGGAGACTCCACCCCCACCAAAGTGAGTGACAGGTGTTTTACCTTGCCTCAGGGTTCCCCCTGGGTCTTAATGGCAAGGAGATAGTTCCCCCTCCCATAAGTTTATTAGCAAGGGCATCATTATGCTGGATATGATGTAATATTTTTTAGATAATTTCTGTAAATTATGAAAAAAGTCAGTTTAAAAAATAATTTTGATACTTTCTATAGTCCAGCTTCAGACACTTGCAGAGTAAACGTTTGAGATGACCCCTTGCTTGTTTCCTGTAAAGTGTGTTGATACCAAATATTGTTGGTGGACCCAGAGGGTATATACATTGTATGTATACAAAATTGCCCTTGTTCTTGCATACAGTACTAAAAACGCATCAGATTTGAAGAAGTGTTAACATGAGCACATCTGTACAAGTCTACCATTATGTTTGGGCCATTCCGTGTAACTTCTATACCTTAGTTCAGACAACGCTGTATATATCAGTTCCTTCATGCCCTCAGCTTTTAAATCATCAGTAGTTATTACATGTTATGGAATGTTACATTGTTAAAGGCCCTATAATGAAACACAGTATTTAACACTAAATTTAGCCTGTTCCATTATTAGGGCCCCGACATCGAAGATGGGGGCCACTCAAGTAATCACAGTGACCCTCTGTCTGTCCACACTTTTTAATTTGTTTCCGAAAAATCCTACACAGATTATATCCTACTGAAATGGTCTGTTTAGCTTGGTAGATTTTAGAAGCATTATCAACAGTCATGCAACTTTTCTGGAAATAAGATAGTCAGAAAAATGACCAAGAATGACCTGATAAAATGTGAACACAGTATGCTAGTGTTTTACCTGTATTTCCAGGGTCGTCCTAATGAGTTTATACGAGAAGGTTAGAGAAATAACCAAGAATGACCTGATACAATGTGAACACAGTACAGTGTTAGTGTTTTACCTGTATTTCCAGGTTCGTCCTAATAAGTTTATACGAGGTTAGAAATAACCAAGAATGACCTGATACAATGTGAACACAATACAGTGTTAGTGTTTTACCTGTATTTCCAGGGTTGTCCTAATGAGTTTATACGAGGAGCGACAACTGCTGAAGAAAATGAACAATGTGACAGACGCAGGTGAACTTGCACCAGCACTGAACAGACTGCGGCGCAAGCTTATCGTCAGACAGGTACTCACCATTACAACAAATCAAGGAAAAACGTGTCGGGATTTTCTTAAGACTGGTATCTCTGAGAAGCATTCTAAGGATAATGTGGCGACTTTAGTTTATGACAATTGAAACCTCTATTTTCGCTAGAGGTTCCCTTTTCCCTTTTTTTTAACTGATCCATTTCATGTCTTTAGGCAATGCAGCAAGGTTTTACTGTATATAAAATGCTTCTACCCATAATGGAATTTGTATATACTATGAGTTTGAACACTTCAATGCTTGCAATTTTTACACGACACAAACATTTCACATGACAACGGCAAGCGAGAAGGATCTCTATTAAATTTTAGGTGAAAAGGATTAAAGGTCAAGTCACATTAACTGATATTAGTGTAAATAAATATTTCCTGTAGAACATCTCTGTTCATTTTGTCAAATTTATATGCACAGCCTAGTGGTATTCAAGGGTTTTAATTCCCTGAGAGCAAGACATATTTAACGGATATAATTTCTCCTGACTGACAGCAGGAGTTTTATGAATTATGAAGACTGTTTTGTAATAGCCTTTGGAATACGAACTGCCTAATGTTTCTTTTAGCTAAAGCGTGAGAGAGGAGTGCCTATATTTGATATTGACGTGGAGATGAACCGACTGGCTCGTAAATGCTGGGGAGGAGACTGGGAGGTTAGTAAATGTGTATTACATATACGTCTAATCACATTTTGTGGTAAACAATTGTGTAAATTGAAAATGTCAGTTACGTCAGATACTGTGAAATCAGATGTTTTCCTGGGGCACAAATTTCATGGTTTCCCGACAAAACACCATGTTGTGGGCGGGTACAGGCATTGGTTGATTACGAGTACCCACTCGAATGGAGAATGGCTTTGTGTAAAACTTGTAATCACTTCATGCACCTAGCTATGAATTGGTGAATGAAAATTTCCTGTGAAATCAGCAACATTAAATAATAACCACGAAAAATAGTGATTTCACAGTAATTAGATATGCTTACTATTTAATAAATATTTTGTGTCGCCTGCAACGCAATAGCGACATGTAGGTATTACTTTGTCGGCAACAAGGTTTCCGTGCGATTACTTGAGTTCCCTTGGATGATTGAACTCAAACTTGGTACACATATTGCATACCAATATCGCTCAGACAAGTTCGCATTTCAGAAGTTTACGTGCATTTTTGGTGGAGTAATGTCCCTTCTATTGCCAAATAAGGGTATTGTGTAGTAAATGCAAGAACTTTTTTTATTTTTGAATCAGTTTCTTTCAAATTTTGTACGATAATACTAGAAGCAATAATGGTTAACTTATATTACAGGTTTTCTGTCGCGTTTCAACTTTCCGCATTTTGGCATATCTGTTTACACGATAACTCAAGCTAAATCACTTTTCTTAAAAGCGCGGAGCAGGCAACACATCCACTCCCGTGAAATTCTTGTTTGATACAGAATTGAAGTATTCAGACCGTCTCTATCTCTTAATAAACACAACTTTTGTGTTCCAGTTTAAATGTCCTACGATTAAGTCCTCTAATAACAGTCAATATAAGGAAAGCCTTTATGATATAAAACAATCCTCACCTCATATCTCATGCATGTATTACATTTATTAAAAAATAGTTTCTTGATGTACATGAGAAGCTGCCTCATTTGTCCTGAATATTTTCTTATATTTGTCTTTGCAAATGTTAAATAAAATACTTTTCTTCAATACATCTTTTTTATCAATTTTTTCTTCTCTTGAAAGTTATTTGACTTTTGTTTTGATAGGAACACAAAGACCTGAATCACCACGCTTTGCCTTCACATAGACTACAACCGGGCGATGTCAGAATACTTGACAGATTTCAGGTACTGAAGCAATGTTATGCCTAGTGTGTAACAGGATAGAGAGTAGAGTGCTTCCACTGGGAATCAAACTCCCAATCCCAGGTAGCAGTATACAGTAGAAATGGCCCGACTCTGATAAACAAGGCACATGTCGAGGAAATGTAAACACAGCGGATTTACCCTACACAACACATGTATACATGTATATATATTTGTAAACTGCATTACATTTACAATACATATAAGATACTGAGAAGTGTATAAACCTCTTTTTTCTATGTATGTCACTAGTGTGAAAACCATGGTTACCACATCAAAAATTACCAAAAAATGCCAAAAATTGCTATTTTTAACCCAAAATTTGACCCCCGCAACTAGTAATTTTTTTCCTAAGCTCTGTCTGAAATTAAAGATTACCTACCTGGTTGCAGAATTATCTGGGTCCCAGTAAAGTTGTAAAACTTGATTTTTTGCAATTTTGCGTCGTGTGCTGTTATTTTGCCTCCTGTAGAGCTAGCTTTTCATGTGTACACACACTTTCGGATTATGGACAAAATTTTATTCTCGAACCAAAAAAATCTTCTTTCTTTTTTACAAATGTGAAGCTCACATAGCCCACTCTATCATGCTTATACCAATTTTAGTACAGTTTTATTTTTATATTTTTTTTACATATCATTATACAGGGGTTAGCCATTTAACAAAAATATCGCCCATGGCCACAACCCTCTACTGCATACTGCTACCCCAGACTTCCTAGTTGGACGCTCTACCACTGAGCTAAAGGGAAATCCTCTAGTGTGGAGCTAGAAGGCGACCATAATTCTGTGTACAATTAAAATCTGCCGCACTACTCTCTCTTTTTAAATGTGTTAAATTTGCCCTCGAACACCACAGTCCAGGTTCTAACTCCCTGTCCCCACAGGGAGGGACATGGACACCATTTGTAACAGGAAAGACAGTGTGCTCACACCAGGGATCGAACCCGCGACCCCTAAGTTCCCAGTTGCACGCTCTACCACTGAGCTAAAGGGAAATTCTGTCTAGCCTGAAGCTAGAAGGTGACCTTAATCCTACGTACAATTAAAACCTGCTTTGTCAAATGATACAAGTTTAGAGAGTGTTACAGTAGACTTGTTTATGGAAGAGATAGGTATTTAAATGTATGCATGCATAATCATTAATTAGAAAAATATTTCAGAAAGTATTTTTCTGAAAATCGATTAATTAATTACACATAATTTAATCAGTGCTTTTATAAACTGTAGAAAAATGTTGTGTTAACTTTGAAAAGAAATGCAACAGTATGTTGGTCTACCACTGACAGTGCAACACAAAGCACATCATATGTGACGGTTGACAGCCCATATGTCCGGATGTTTTGTTATGAGATGTTGGAAGTGGATGCGTTTCATTGAAGAATCTCGATTCATGTTATTTCAAGTAAATGAGTGTGTTCTGGCATCAAGGGAACTGTACTGATGCCCATGTTTTGGAAGATGATCGATGGAGGGGTTATGGTTTGGGGTTTGAAGTCATTAATGGGAATTCAACAGCTGCCCGCTATAATCGTAAGGCCCTTATCTATGTTGTGCCTTTTTTTAGGAGGCATCATTGAACTCTACACAAGGACAATGCAATGCCACATGTGGCAAAAGTCTGAAGGATTTTCTTGCATCAAATTGCATCAAATTGCATCACCCCTATTGATTGGCTTCCATATAAAGCCTTGATTTGTCCCCATACGAACACCTGTGGAATTAATTAGACAGGAGAGTTCAGAATCACTGTAACCCTCGAACAATCTGTCCGATTAAGCTAATACAGTTGTCAAGGAATGGAATAACATTCCTATATAGACAGTCAGTGCCCTTATGAACACTATACGACACAGAATCAATTATTCTATAGCTGTTTGAGGAGGACATACTCAAATTAGGGAACAGTTTTACTAATGCTGCCATTTTCACTTTGAGTAACTTAGGGTACTTTATTTCATGGTAGTCTAATGAAGGCCGGTTTTGTTAAAAGTCACTGAAAAATTAAAGGCAGTTACATCAATATAAAAAAATTATTATAACATCTAGAATTAAGGCAAATTGCTCAAAATTATTAAGAACCTTTAAATTTGAAGCTGTATTTTATTTATTTTTTCATTTTAGTATAGATTACACATACATTTATCACATAATCGGCCTGTTATCCAGTGAAATTGCCCGTGTAATATTTTTACATATGTCACTAGTATAATATACCCTGGAGCGTTTTTCACTGGCTGTGCCAGTCAGAAATTGATTGTGACGTCATAATATGGACAATGACGTGACGTCATAAATTGTGAATGATGCAACAAAACAGCTGTCTCTGTTTGATTAGGCCCTCTACATTTGCCAAATGTCAGTTTTCTGGGTTATGTGATAAAAAGTACCTTAAATGTGTTTTCATGTCATATGAGCTTTAGGAAACTTGTCTCGAAGTTTTAATTTTTGCTCGCCAAGGCTTTCAAAAATAAAAAAAATCGTTTCATAAAATCTCATATGAAATGAAAAATCATTTAGGATCCTATATGTATGTGCATTGATTCACCCACACACCAACATTTTTATTTTTATTTATTTTTTGTAACCATTTCCTTCACAGACTACAGTTCATGCACATCAAGCATGGCAACAACATCAGCCGTCCTTTCTCAACCGCCTTGTTGGTACTGAGGACGACCAGCTACAGTGTATAACAAGTCCCTATACAGCCAGGTAAGGATGGTAGGGGGAACAGCTACAGTGCATAACAAGTCCCTATACAGCCAGGGAAGGATGGGAGGGGACCAGCTACAATGTATCAGTAGTCTGTATACAGTCAGGTGAGTAGGGGAGGGGGACCAGCTACAGTGCATCAGTAGTCTGTATACAGCCAGGTAAGTAGGGGAGGGGGACCAGCTACAATGTATCAGTAGTCTGTATACAGTCAGGTGAGTAGGGGAGGGGGACCAGCTACAGTGTGTATAACAAGTCCCTATACAGTCAGGAAAGGATGGGAGAGGGAACAGCTACAGTGAATAACAAGTCCCTATACAGCCAGGGAAGGATGGGAGGGGACCAGCTACAATGTATCAGTAGTCTGTATACAGCCAGGTAAGTAGGGGAGGTCACCAGCTACAGTGTATCTGTAGTCTGTATACAGCCAGGTAAGTAGGGGAGGGGGACCAGCTACAGTGTAGTGTATAACAAGTCCCTATACAGTCAGGTAAGGACGGGAGAGGGAACAGCTACAGTGTATACCAAGTCCCTATACAGTCAGGTAAGGATGGGGGGGGGAACAGCTACAGTGTATACCAAGTCCCTATACAGCCAGGTAAGGATAGGAGGGGGAACAGCTATAGGGTATAACAAGTCCCTATACAGCCAGGAAAGGAGGGGAGGGGACCAGCTACAGTGGATAACAAGTCCCTATACAGCCAGGGAAGGATGGGAGGGGACCAGCTACAATGTATCAGTAGTCTGTATACTCCCTATACAGCCAGGTAAGGATGAGGAGGGGGATCAGCTACAGTGTATAACAAGTCCCTCTACAGCCCGGTAAGGATGGGAGGGGGAACGGCTACAGTGTATAACAAGTCCCTATACAGTCAGGTAAGGATGGGAGAGGGAACAGCTACAGTGTATAACAAGTCCCTATATAGCCAGGTAAGGATGGGAGGGGGAACAGCTATAGTGTATAACAAGTCTCTATACAGCCAGGTAAGGATGGGAGGGGCAACAGCTACAGTGTATAACAAGTCCCTATACAGCCAGGTAAGGAGGGGAGGGGACCAGCTACAGGGTATAACAAGTCCCTATACAGCCAGGTAAGGACGGGAGGGGACCAGCTACAGTGTATAACAAGTCCCTATACAGTCAGGTAAGGATGGGAGAGGGAACAGCTACAGTGTATAACAAGTCCCTATACAGCCAGGAAAGGATGGGAGGGGACCAGCTACAGTGTATAACAAGTCCCTATACAGCCAGGTAAGGATAGGAGGGGGAACAGCTATATACAGCCAGGCCAGGATGGGAGGGGGAACAACTACAATGTATAACAAGCCCCTATACAGCCAGGTAAGGATGAGGGGGAACAGCTACAATGTATAACAAGCCCCTATACAGCCAGGTAAGGATGGGAGGGGCAACAGCTAAATACAGCCAGGTAAGGATGGGAGGGGGGACAGCTACAATGTATAAGAAGCCCCTATACAGCCAGGTAAGGATGGGAGCGGGACCAGCTATATACAGTCAGGTAAGGATGGGAGGGGGAAACGCTATATACAGCCAGGTAAGGATGGGAGGGGCAACAGCTAAATACAGCCAGGTAAGGATAAGAGGGGCAACAGCTATATACAGCCAGGTTAGGATAAGAGGGGCAACAGCATACAGTGTATCAGTAGTCTGTATACAGCCAGGTCTATAGGGGATGGGGACCAGCTATAGTGTATCAGTAGTCTGTATACAGCCAGGTGAGTAGGGGAGGGGGACCAGCTACAGTGTTTCTGTAGTCTGTATACAGCCAGGTGAGTAGGGGAGGGGGACCAGCTATAGTGTATCAGTAGTCTGTATACAGCCAGGTGAGTAGGGGAGGGGGACCAGCTCCAGTGTATCAGTAGTCTGTATACAGCCCGGTGAGTAGGGGGGGGGACCAGCTACAGTGTATCAGTAGTCTGTATACAGCCAGGTGAGTAGGGGAGGGGGACCAGCTACAGTGTATCAGTAGTCTGTATACAGCCAGGTGAGTAGGGGAAGGGGACCAGCTATAGTGTATCAGTAGTCTGTATACAGCCAGGTAAGTAGGGGAGGGGGACCAGCTACAGTGTATCAGTAGTCTGTATACAGCCGGGTGAGTAGGGAGGGGGACCAGCTACAGTGTATCAGTAGTATGTATACAGCCAGGTGAGTAGGGGAGGGGGACCAGCTACAATGGATCAGTAGTCTGTATACAGCCAGGTGAGTAGGGGAGGGGGACCAGCTATAGTGTATCAGTAGTCTGTGTACAGCCAGGTAAGTAGGGGAGGGGGACCAGCTACAGTGTATCAGTCGTCTGTATACAGCCAGGTGAGTAGGGGAGGGGACCAGCTACAATGTATCAGTAGGCTGTATACAGCCAGGTGAGGAGGGGAGGGGGACCAGCTACAATGTATCAGTAGTCTGTATACAGCCAGGTGAGTAGTGGAAGAGGACCAGCTATAGTGTATCAGTAGTCTGTATACAGCCAGGTGAGTAGGGGAGGGGACCAGCTACAATGTATCTGTAGTCTGTATACAGCCAGATGAGAAGGGAGGGGGACCAGCTACAGTGTATCAGTAGTCTGTATACAGCCAGATGAGAAGGGAGGGGGACCAGCTACAGTTTATCAGTAGGGTTTTTTCTGAAGATACCAGGTGGATAGAAGATGGACAATATTGTAGTTTGTTTTTAATTTCACGAATTTTTCCTTAAGCTACCTGTGAGTTTTTATAGTATACATGGTAATATACTTAAGGAAATCGAGATCCACATTTCACCATGGTTGATTGTACATTTGTTTTATTTAACAATTATTTCTTTTCAATCTTTGGCACGCAAGATTTATAATACTGTGTTATTTTTTTTGGTTTAAAAACCATTTCATTATACAAATGAATAAGGTTTCAAAAAGTGACAATAAGTCTGAAAAAAACATGAAGTATTTGCAAAGTGAAAAAGCATAATTTGGTAAATAAATATCAAATAAGGTTGGAAAAAGGAAAACAACCAACATCAGACAAAACCTAAATAAAAGTTCAGCATCTAAAAAGGGATTATATTTATATCATCATTTGACCACTTTAGTTGTTATCCTCTTTCAGAATTCTCAAGCCATTCATTCGTCGTGATTATGAAACTCGACCCCTTAAGATGAGACTCCTGGAGGAAATTAAAGCTTATCCCCACAGGTAGGCTGAAATTTTACCAGTCAGAAAATTTCCTTACAGGTAAGTCATTTAATAAAAAAAAATCCCTTTCTGAAGGTTCACATTGACAAATGAAATCTGTGCTTGAGTTATGTCCCTTGTTTTGTCATTGCTACCATTACTAAAAAAATTCATAACAATAATAATTTGTGTGTTTTACACAGACATGACAAGACCTGGAAGCCTGGCCCACCTCCCTCCATAGACTACTGCTATGTGAGGCCCCAACATATCCCTTCTGTGAATATACTGTGTCGGGAGTTCTTCTGGCCTGGCATTGACTGTAAGTACTCTGTGCTTTTGTTGTGTAAAGTGAAAGTTGTTTGACATGAAGACATTCAAGCATGAAAGTGTTACATAAAGCTGGCTGGTTAAGGGTACTGATGGTATGTCTTCATTATACTTGCTAGTGTTTATTAAAGTAAATGATATTTCGTACATTTATCATACGGGTGTTCTGGTGTCGATTGCTTAGAATTGCCTAGAGCAGTAATTCCATTATAAACTAACTGGAGATAAAAGAAGTTCAAATGTTAAAAAAAATGTGTTATTTGTTCTTTATTGCTGTAGTTTGTTGTGAAGGACTGTCAGAATTATATTAAAATTGATTAATTTATTTTACTGAATGTTTAAGGGAGTATTTCTGAACATTTTCTTCAGGTTGATAAGTATCAATAGCATACAGGTTCGCATAGCACATCCAGTGAAATGTGTATGTATGACGTTTTAATTACTAGTGAGATATGAACTCTTGTCACCTTCATGAACCAAACGACTGTTAAAGCGTATGTACATCAAGGCTTAACACATGTACGAGCTGACAATAAAACCAACATTGATTTGGCTATTCTTATTCTCTGTTATGTACACTTAGTTATCATAGATGTAGGAAATGATAATCAAATGGACAAATCAAATATGCTTTTTTTAATACCTGGTTGTAGGAGTGCAAGAGGTTTAGCGAATTATTACTTAAATTATAAGAATAAAAATAAGTGATATTGTACACATTTTACAAAATACATGTTTTAAAGTATTTTACTGTGATGAACCTTACTACCGTACATGTATGCTGTATCACTTGAAATAGCAGAGGACATTATAGATGCTTTAGTCGTATCCTTATAATTGTTTCTCTCTTTCAGTGTCCGAGTGTTTACAGTATCCAGATTTTAGCTGTGTTGTGCTATTCCGGTAAGAAACATTATATTGATGTCCTTCGAAAATTCCATGTTCTAGTACATGTATAGATTTTGTAGGGGCAACTACGAGCGAGTGATTAAGGCATCTAACCTTAACCAATCACAAGCCCTACACCACTAGGTCCGGGGGTCCAAGGCCTTCATGGGGCAGTCGCCAGGTACTGGCCACAGGTCGGTGCTTTTTCTCCGGTTACACCCACTTTGCTCCACCACCAAAACCTGGCACGTCTTAAAATGACCATAGCTGTTAATAGGACATAAAACACAACAAAACTAAACCAACAAATTTTGTAATGTTCTTTCTGCAATTGAAGACTTAAATATGGCTAAAACATTAAGAAATTTGCAAAATCAGTTTTTAGCTCACCTGCCCGAAGGGCAAGTGAGCTTATGTCGTGGTGCGGCGTCCGGCGTCCGGCCGTCCGTCCTCGTCCGTCAACTTTTCCTTTAAACAACTTCTTCTGAAGAACGGATAGGCCTAGAGTCATGATATTTGGCTGAAAGCTTTGTTGGTAGGAGCCCTACAAAGTTTGA
>NW_018405393.1:52885-113208 GCF_002113885.1 Mizuhopecten yessoensis
AGCTTTTGGAATAGAGCTTACCAATTTGAGAAGGAAAATGACATTGACCTACTTACAAGGTCACAGGGAAACATATGTCAAGCAACTTCTGAAGAATCAAAAAGCATAGAATCTTGTAAAAATATTTTGCTGGTAGTTTCAACAGATGGAGCCAACAAAGTTTGTGAGGGAAATATTTTTAGTGCAATATAATATTTAATGAGAATATTTTGCTATGACTGCTTTAATATTCAGGTGAGCGATACAGGCCCTCTTGGGCCTCTTGTTTAAATTATTGTAGTGTAGATATGTTTGAAAGGCACTTTGAAAAATGCTAAGTCATCTATATGCAATTTGTTACTGACTGTCATCTTTTGTCTGATGTATGTTATCACTATACCACTGGACAGGCTTCAACCAAATTTGTATGAAGTATTCCTTGGTGATTTGTGAAGGAAAAAGGGCTTGCCATTCTGGCGGGCCCATAAGGGGCAAAAAGGGGTAATTTATATAGCTATACACTTATAACTTATAAACAAATATTCTGACAAACCGACTGTTGTAGTTTGATTTTCATTTATATAAATAGTTGGACTACTTTTCAACACACACTGCAATATTTGCATCTTAAAATAATCCAAACTTCTTCAAAACAGAAAGACCTAGTTGTGATATTTGGCCAGCAACTTGCTGGCATAAAATGCTAGTTTGCATTAAAAATGACTGACCGATATTCAAGACCACAGGTCTCAAATTTGTCAAAACAATTAAAAAAATCTTTTGCAGAACAGAAAGGCCTGAAGTCATGATACTTGGTCAGTGACATGTTGCCTTTGAGTGTTACAAAGAAGAGGCTGTCACAACATTGGAAAACCAGTATATTGCAATACACACACATATTGTATTGTATGGCAATACAGAAATAAAATATGGCTGTATCACAATATTTTTCAGTAGCTTATTTTATAAAAAATACATTTTCCATAAATTAGTGATGGAAATCAGTTGAAATTTCATGATTGATGGTTGGGGTGTTAAAACATTCTCGAATGATCTCACAAGCACCAATTCTGGAAGTAACTGTTGGTAGTGTCAATACAAGAGTTCCTTCCCTTTCATATGAGATCAACAGGGGTCTTAGGAATATTGATTCTGTGCACTGCATATAATATATGATTCAGTTTGACAACACTGACAAGTTCTTTTAAAATTGATCTAAGATAATGATATTTGGCTAGTAGCTTGTTAGCATGGACTGCTACCAAGTTTGTCAAGAAAAAAAGCCATTTCAATCGGGTATCTTCAGGCCCTTTAGGCTTCTTGTAGCTGTATAATGTCACACACTGAATAAGCCTTGGTTAACAGTCTGTGTGCCTGTTTTCAGAATTTTGTTGCCTTGGAAGCTGTAGAAATTATTGTGTGAAGTGTTGTTGAAATTGAAACAGATTCATTTGTGTAAAATTTCATTGTGTTACAGGAAAATTGTGATCGGATTTGCCTTCATGGTGCCAGATGTGAAGTACAATGAAGCATATATATCGTTTCTCTTCACACATCCAGAGTGGAGGCGGGCTGGCATTGCCAAATTTATGATTTACCATCTCATACAGGTGAGAAATATTGTACTATAAGTCTAATAAACTCTCACAGACTCATTCTTTGTAGAAAGAATTTCCTGATGAAACTGATGAAAAGCTGAAAATCTTCGGCATATGCTATTTCTTATTAATTAGATAAAGACGAGACTTATGACATTAACATCTGTTATACATCTTGCTTTCTTCCTAATACATTATAAAATTAAACTGAAAAACAACAGGTAAATTAACTCTGACTATATGAATGAAGACACCATTTGATAAGGATGGGGATGGGGTGGGGGGGCACTACAACCCTAGCAACCCTCATATTACAGATACATAACTTTGTATATTCCTTGGTTATATGTGTACACGTATATATAAACTTGCTGGCGGAATAGCAAAATGAATGAAGTTCCTGCTGTTTAATAAAAGTTTTACATGTTTTTCATAATTATAGGTATCAGTGTAAAATAACAAGTACAATGTAATCTCTTACCAGTCATAATTTTGATGTTTCAAAAATGAATAACAAGTTATGTTCACAAAAATGTTATACATCTGTGGAGCTGTTCTAACAATAACCGTATATATAAAAAATTAAAAAAATGGTTTAAAAATCCTTGTATCACTGCCAAAAACTAACTATGCACTGGGAATCAATTTGTGCGGACAAGACTATAGCTTTGATACTCATTACGGAAAAGATAATCATAGCTTGCGGGACTTTTATGAAAAATAACAGATGAAATAAGCAAAAAACAATCCACAACAGCGTTCTGTTTGTAAAGATCAACAGGACTAGACCAGGATTCAAACCGGAAACGTCAGATTCTTATACTATTGGTCTAACCGACAGACCTTCCTGAACAATGGAAGTAGCCTGGCCCAGATGTGCTACAGTTCCATCCCAAAACAAAGTTTAGCGGCGATTACAGTGAATAATAATGTTATAATATACAACATTTGATATAGTGCTCTATCTAGCTAACATAAGCCACTCTAAAGCGTTTTACAGTACATATATATTCAATTAAAACAATTAGCATATATACATTAATCAATACAATTTTTGAGTAAATCGCAGGAGCTGCCTTATCAGGCGCGAACTACTAGTCATATGCCACCTGGATAATATCTCCCTATGTGTGTATGCCTGCATGTGTGCTGGAGATGTAATGTGTTCTGTTTGTAGTGGGACCTTGCTTCCAACGGCATCATTTATAGTGCCACCTCACTTGAATGCTACAGCACAGATACCGCAACATCTACCCCAGACCAATTTATACTCCACCTGGGTTGTTGGAGTTGTGTGGGCAGGAGAAAAACAGTTTCTCTGAATATCGATGCATACGACGACTTCAGGGATCGAACCCCGCCCGCCTGTGTGGAAGGGCAGAGTGTTAACCACTCGACCAATCTGCCCATGCACTTTGAATACGAAAAACCAAAGTGCATTGGGATAGGGATCCTCAATAGAGAGAAAACCCTTATACTGATTTCAAAAGCTGAATTACTTCCCTTGGGTGTTCTGTGAATTTTGCAATATATGCACATGGTAGTAAATTCGAATGGGACAGGTTATTAGTTTGTAGACAATTCTTTATATCAAAATTTCAACGATTACACTAGGACTAATATCAGCTGCTAATCTGAAATATTGTGTGATATGAATTGTTGAAAAACGCAATACATAAATGGGGAACACGTATTCTGTGGCTTGTTATTTTATTATTTCCTAAAGTCTACAGACCAAGGAAAAATTGACTGTTAGAAAATATATTGATTCCTACCTATCTTGCTCAATATAAAACCCTTGTTTTGTTGTGTGTTTTACAGACGTGTTTGGGTAAGGATGTAAACCTCCACGTGTCCGCCACAAACTCGGCCATGTTACTGTACCAGCATTACGGATTCAAACCAGAGGAGTTCATATTGGACTTCTACGATAAATATTACCCGGAGGATTCACGGGAGTGTAAACATGCCTTCTACCTCAGATTGAGAAGGTGAAAGAGGTCAAAAGACTTGTTTGTGTTGACCAGCGACACGGAAGGCAATCAGAGATGATAGTCACATCACTGTTTTCACCAATACATCGGAGGTGGTAAAGTACCAAAGATCTGTGACACAATCTACCTGGCACACAGGAGGTAGTACAATGTATGTGTAATTGTATGTGACTTTGACAGTATTTTACACTGGAAATCATTCTGATTGCTAGACAGTGTTAACTTCAGACTTACGGGGTACAGTGAATCATTATACTGTTACAGAGTAAGATAACCAGCTTATATGAAATTTCACTTTCTTTTGTATTGTTATTCAACATGCATACCACAAAATCACAATAAACCATTGTCATCAAATAATCATACTGTATGAGTTGTTGATTTATCGAAAGTGCTTTTTAAAACAAAGAAAGTGTTTTATTAGGGGTGTCTATCATTGTTCATTGTCAGTGTGTATCAGAGATATTGCTAATTCGGCAGATATGGTTTCTCTGGGGAACAATAATATCAGACCTCTTCAGTTATTCTTTCTTGCCCATTGAGTTCCTGCATGACTGGATTAGGAAGCCATGCTTCCCTTGAACTAGTTGGTAAAGAAACACACTGGTGGACTCTTTATGACAATGTCCTTCAAAGAATTAATATGCACAAATTAGTTCACAAGTTCCCTCCACTCTCTCTGTACAACAAGATTTTCATGACAGTATGGAAATGATTAAGATCCTCACTTTTAAACGACATATACAGACATTGAGTATAAAGAGAAAATTACACATATTGTTCAAGGGTGTGGCCCCATCCATGGAAACTTTGTCTGTGGGTCGTAACTTGGAAACAGTTGAGATCCTCACCCCATAACCATGTATAAAGTTTCTGGGCATTAGCCATGAAGACAATGATGATATTTAGAATTGACCCTGAGGTCTGCCCACACCCAAGCCACTCATTTTCTGGGTCACAACTTGGAACATTTGAGATACCAACCCTATAACTACATGTTTACACACAATTGCCATGCATAAAGAGACAAGCACATTTATACTACCAGTCTGCCTTGGGGTCTGCTCCCGATGTTGACGTAGTGGCAAAAAACATCTGTCGATCTATGATCGGGATTATCTGGTTTCCTAATTAGTCATTTTCTATACTTCCTCTCTCCGGTCACGAATTTGAATTCTTTGAAGTAGTTTATCGTTTTTGAACATTAACAGAAAGAACTCTTATACATCTTCAATATGCTAGATGGGCTACGTTAGAAGTCTCGAAGGCACAATTGTTTCTTTGGCAGGGCCAGACTTGAAAACGGGAAATGTCTCTTATGTAGTAAAAACTTGGATCACTGTCAATTAGATGGAATATAATCCGACATTCTTGGTCCTGGAAAACACACTCGTGTCTACCTTTACGTGCAGAGATTTTATCTGGATGTCTAGTTCATACATGCTCGTCAGCTGTCCACTAGTTCTGTTGGAAAACTTTCTCTGAATGGTGTGTAGAAAGGGAGGTTGATCCAGTAAAAGATCATTTAAACTTAATCACTGGTGATATTTCATTTTTGACGATCCTAGTCTCTACCCTGATACTTATGTTCAGCGATAGCCAGTGCGATTTCTTTGATAGCTGACCTGAGATTGGAAATGCTGCATCCCTTTCTGCTTTGATTATGAAATTGTTTGGACTGCAGTGGGACTTGGATTCAGCCCTAGAGTCTTTGAAGGAATGGGTCTCAATGCATTTGGTCTTCAGCCTGGATACTCGTTGTTTTTAAGACCGCTTTCATCATAAACTTTGCTTTGGAATGTAGACGGAGTGAGATTAATGCTTTGTCCTGAAATCCATCTTGTATTTGTTTGTCTTCTTTTTGTGGTTATATGCATTCAAGATCCTATATTTGACTACTGTAGTAGGCAGCGAGGAGTATTATTGGTTTCTCTGCTCCTGTTGGACAATGCAATTTTATTTATAAAAAGGAAAGGGGAAAAAGGTTAGGTAATTGCTATTTTGGAACATCAGTATAAAATCAAGAGGATCTCTTTCAGTCTGTGTCCTAAATGTAGAAATTAGAGTTTCATAATATAAGACGCTTCATTTGTCCTTTTTCGGGATATAATTACCCAAAGATATATATACTGGCGTTGTTTGGGATTATAGGTCACATGACCATAGGTCATGGTGACCTATTGCCATCCGTCTTTGTCTGTCGTTGTGTGCCGTGCGTAAACTGTTATAGCACGGAATTAGAATATCTAAGTCGGTGAGAAAAAGGGAATGGATTTTGATAAATGATAAGCTCACCTGCCCAAAGGGCAGGTGAGCTAATAATTATGCCATGGCGCAGCATCCATCGTCCGTCCGTCCGTCCGTCCGTCCGTCCGTCCGTCCGTCCGTCGACTTTTCCATTAAAACGCTACTTGTCCTGAACGGCTTAGTAGATTTTAACTTTGGGCCAAGGGGTCTCAATTTTGTATAATCGGTGGGTGTGGCCCCCCCTTGGGGCAAAGGAGCGGGGCCCAATAGGGGAAATAGAGATAAAACCTTTAAAATCCTTCTTCGACCATAGGGATTAAGGGATTTTATCCTAATTTAGCCTGAAGCATCCTTGGGCCAAGGGGACTCAATTTTGTATAAACTCTGGGTGTGGCCCACCTTGCGGCAGAGAAGAGGGGCCCAATAGGGAAAATTGTGGTAAAACGTTCAAAATCCTTCTTCTAAGTTAGGGATTAAGGGATTTTATCCTAATTTAGCCTGAAGCATCCTTGGGCCAAGGGGACTCAATTTTGTATAAACGATGGGTGTGGCCCACCTTGGGTCAGAGGAGAGGCCCAATAGGGAAAATTGTGGTAAAACGTTCAAAATCCTTCTTCGAAGTTAGGGATTAAGGGATTTTATCCTAATTTAGCCTGAAGCATCCTTGGGCCAAGGGGACTCAATTTTGTATAAAAGGTTGGTGTGCTCCTGGGCAGAGGGGCAGGGTGCCTAATAGGGGAAATAGAGGTAAACCTCTAAAATCCTTCTTCTAAGTTAGGCATTAAGGGATTTTATCCCAATTTGGTTTGGAGCATCCTTGGGCAAAAGAGACTCAATTTTGTATAAACGGTGAGTGTGGCACTCTCTGGGGGCAGAGGGACAGGGCCCAATAGGGGAAACATGGCAAATTCCTCAAAATCCTTTTTCTTCTGTAGGAATGACTTGATTTTGTCCCAATTTAGTATGAAGCACCCTCGGATGAAGTGGAAGCAACTTGAATAAATGGTGGGTCTGGCCCCCCTGGGGCCTGAGGGATGGGACCTAATAGGGGTAATTTAGCAAATTCTGTAGGAATGGCAGAGTTTTGTACATATTTGGTCTGAAGTATTCTTGGGTGAAGGGGACTTAATTTTGTATAAACGGTTGTTCTGGCCCCCCTAGAGGCAGAGAGGTGGGGCCCAATAGGGATATAGAGGAATAGCTTTAATATCCTTCTTCAGTTGGGATGAAGGTATTTTGACCAAATTTGAACAGTAGCATCCTATGGGGGAGGTAAACTATTTTTGTATAAATGATGGATCTGACCCCCCTTGGTGGCAGATGTTTTGTCAATTAAGAATACATGTACAAGTATTTGGGGTGTTCTCAGTTCCCCCACTTTTTAGAGAAACAAAGAAAAGTGTTGATATAGGAAGACAATGGCAAACCAGTTATAGTCTGTTTCATACTTACCGGTAACTTACCTATGTGAAAGTTACCTGTCTGACTTGTAGCTTGTGGCAGATACCAGTGGAATTACTCTACTAGATAATGTAGGCCTAGTGATAATGTTCACGTTACTTTGATTTGTGCCTTAGCATTGTGTAAGTTAAATTGTGATCGCTAACGCGAGTATGTATGAACGTGTGTGTGGGTGTGTGGGTGTGGGTGTGTGTGTGTGCGTGCGTGCACGATACTATTTGTATTTTCAGTTTCAGTACCGGTCACAAAATATTAACAATTACCTGGTCTTTTCCCCCTCTGTTCAAATTTGGTTTTGATGAACGTACTTAACTCTTCATAATCAACTTTTGTATCTGTTTCCTCCTCTGCCCGANCCCCCCCAGGGGGCTGAGGGCGGTGCCAAAAGGGGGCAATTTGGCTATATTGCTATAAACGACTTCTTCTGTAGAACTATGCCATGGATAAAGTTTATTGCTTGGAAATGGTTGAGATCCCCACCATATAACCACATATACAATTATAGGTTTTGTCTGGCGATGCTTGTTGTCACTTGAAGACGCTTGTTGTCGGTTACAATGCTCTAGTAATAGGGGCAGGTGACTTTAATCTATCAGGTTGAAACTGAGAGGAAAACATCTTAAAACCCAATACTCAACATCCAAGTATACACCACAAGTTCCTGGATATCCTGGATGACAACGGCTTAAGGCAGATAGTTAAAGAACCAACTAGAGGACCGAATACTATTTACCTCATTGTCACAAACTATCCTACCTGCTTCCGCCGAGTTGAGATCATAACAGGGATATCTGACCACGACATCATGTACAGCAAGTTGGATCTCATACCATCAAGAAATTTACAAAAGCCTTGAAAGATTCCACTCTACAAAAAACCGAGGTTGGACAACATAACATCAGACCTGAAGGATATTAAAATTACTGTTGATGACATGAGCAAGAATGGCAGCTCAGCTGAAGACATGTACCAACACTTCCAAACAGAACTTGAAAGCAGCATAGAGCGTAACATACCACACAAGACTAGTAGAAAGAAAGACGGTTGCCCATGGGTTACAAAGGAGCTGAACAGTCTTATCCGCAAAAGGGACAGAGGGTATAAAAGAAAGAAAAAATCAGGATGTGAGATAGATAAGCTCAAATACAAAGATCTTAAGCAGGAAACACAAAGACAACAACGAAGAGCATACTGGAAATATGTAGAGGATATAGTAACACCACAGACTACAGAGCAGAGTGAAAACAACAAGTATGGATGTATGAACAGATTTTGGACGTACATCAAACATAAAGGCACGGGCGTAAACAACATACCACCACTATAAGATATAGGAATGCTCGACCCAAACTTGGTCGACAAAGCCAACATTCTTAACAACGAATTTAAGAAAGTGTTCTCGTCTGGAACAACACTCAATCAAACTAAATTTGAAGATCGATGCAAAATGCCACCTATTAATGACATACACATAACCGAAAATGGAGTTTATAAATTTCTGCATAACCTGAAGGTAAACAAAGCTGCTGGACCAGATCATTTAACACTAAGAATCTTGAGTGAACTTGCAGCAGACAAAGCACCAATACTTACCATCATATTTAACAGCTCATACAACACAGGGGAAGTACCATCTATATGGCGCACTGCGATCTATAAGAAAGGAAAGGCATTTGAGGCCATCAACTATAGACCAGTATCACTGACATGTGTAGTATGTAGGATCATGGAACACATAGTAACTAGTCACATCATGGAGCATGCTAATTGCAACAGTATAGTATACAACTTGCAAGATGGATTTCGCAAAGGGTTATCCTGCGACACTCAACTGTTGGAGTTCATAGATGATATTACCAGAAACATTGATGAAGGTAAACAGACAGCTTGTTTGATTATGGACTTTAGTAAAGCCTTTGACAAGGTCAGCCACAGTCTCTTGACACATAAGTTACATATGGAATCAAAGGCAAGACAAAATGATGGATAGATAGAGAGCTTCTTAGGAAACAGGAAACAGGCTGTATTAGTGGAAGTTGAGTCGAGAGTCCCTCAATGCTAGGTTCTTGGTCCCAGCCTATTCCTCTATTATATAAATGACCTTCCGGAGAATATAAGATCCAACGTTCACCGATTTGCAGACGATATTATCATTTACCTGGCGATAACATCACAGGAAGACGGTGAACATCTCCAGGAAGATCTTGACAGTCTAGCTCAATGGGAAACCACCTGATTGATGAATTACCAACCTGACAAGTGTAACATCATTACTATCTCCAAGAAAAGGAATACCATCAAGAGAGAATATAAACTTCATTCACATATTCTAGGGCAAGTAACATCTGCCAAGTACCTGGGTGTCACAATTACAACAGACCTGAAATGGAACCTACACATCTCTAATATATGTAAAAAGGCTAATGACACCATCAGCTTTCTGAAGAGGAACCTTAACTTTAACAACCCCAACATCAACGGCATGACATACAAGTCCCTAGTCAGACCCATTTTGGAATAATCAACAATATGCATGTACATCGTGGGACTGATCTCGTCACAGAAATAACATCAACAAATTAGAGATGGTACAAATAAGGGCCAAATAATACACCAAATAATACACCAAAACCACTATTCGTATCACAGTCCAACATCCGTCACAGAAATTTTGAAAGACCTGGAATGGGAATCACTTGAGGAAAGGAGGAGAAAACGCGAGACTAGGACTCCTTTATAAGATCAGCAATAACCAAGTCAAGATTGATGCCACAGAGAAACTCCTACCTCCAACACGTCATAGCAGAAATATTCATGCTAAACCCTTCCAAATTCCATCATGCAACACCAAGTTAAGGAAAGAGTCTTTCTACCCAAGAACCATCTGGGATTGGAATGCGCTACCCGCCAGCACTGTAGACGCTGAGAGTCTTGAATCCTTCAAGTCTCACTTGGCCACAAAGGAATAATATTCTGAACACTTGTTTTTAACTGCAAAATTCACAAACTGTTTTTATCAAGCACCTTAACTTAGCGCATCGCACAACAAGTGGCAGAATGATAAACTGATTGATGGTGGCCACCAAGTGGTAGAAGTAGAAGTAGAAGAAGACCCTTTTAAGAGAAAAATGAAAGTAAATTTCACTTTGTGTGGCGGGACTTGCCGCCCGTCGTGGTGCACGGTAAAGACGGTGGCGGGGGGAAATACCGGCAAAGCATGCAAAGAGTTAACAAAGTCAAGCATTGCAGTATTTAGTGGAAGAATTGTTTTATTCAAAAATATCTGACGAGAACATATAGGTATCAAGTGTGCCAAATTTAATTGGGAGTGGATTTTTCAAATAAATATATGAAAACCATGTGATCTGGTCATAATTCTAATAAAGGTTTATATGTTACATGCATGTAGCTTGACTGTAATACAGTGTAGCTCGCATATAGCCAGAGAGCAAACATAATGTATACACCAGGGACAGTACTGGCCAATGTCAGTTAAAAATAATGTTTTAAACACTTCAGGTTGATGCATAGATATTATACCATGTTATACACGATGCTAAATCACCGGTACTGTATTTTTTTTAATATAAATATTGTAAAAAGTGCACATGTGTGAATGTGTCGTAACATGTTTTTGACTTCAACTTTAATAATACTTTGTGAAAACTTAAATTAATTGTTTTGGTAATTTGGATTTGTTCAGATATAATTGTCAGATATTGGATTTGTACATTTAGCAAAAATTCTTATTTTACTATTTGTTTTAAAAATAAAGAACACTGATTTTCAATAGTGTACGGGTAACAGCGATTTGTTATTACCTCTCGTTATATTTATTGTAACGTTGAAGATATTGATTTTGTCAGAGAAAATATTCATTTCAATTTCAGATGATGAACATAAAACTGCTTGGGGGTTGTTATTAATCCTGGCTACTCCTAGCTGTAATGTGTGTACATGTATTACAGATATAGCGGAGCTGGACTTCATTGATCACAGGCGACCGGGTAGCTCAGTTGGTAAGATCTGGGCAAGAGTTTGGAGGTCTCTAGTTGGATTATAAGTCTAGGAGTGTTCTTTTCCTTTCCTGTTACGTTCGGAGCCCAACTAAGTGTACCCACAAAAGGTGGTACATATTGTCTAAGGGTCTCGTGTGCCTTTGGGGTCAGAGATTTTGTTGACAGAGGGAGGAGTGAAGAGAGTTAACTAAGTTGAATGTCTATCTAGAGTTCGAATCCCAGTCTGGCCATGCATTTTCCTTTCCCGTCCTCTTACAGTTGTGCCTGACTGGACAGACCTTCATTTCAAGTACTTGGTGTATGCTTGGCAAGGGGTACCCAACCCCAGTGAAGAATTGTAATGGCCACATAATGTTTTACATATTTTTCTACCTATATTGAGTAAGTCTACATGCCTTTGACCATAGATCAGCATATTTCAGACTTACTCAAGTTCATAGACAAGAAAATAATCCTATAGACAGAAATCCAGTCTACATATAATACTGTGTGGGTCAAAGAAGTAATATAGACGGTAAAATCCCATATAACACTTGATCCTAATGGAGGTATGTCCGTAGGATACTTAAAATATTATATGGGTCAAAGAAGTAATTCCAACAGTGTGGACAATTTTAGGTTGTCAAATTTTCCGAGCGATCCGCTCCTTTTTCAAGACACATGTGCATTTGGAAATCTGGCCCGGTAAATGTGAAAAATCTCCAATCTGCTACGGAATGTCTCATTAGTCGCCTCTCAATACTGCGATGGATCTAAGTCACAGCAGGGGGTCCCACTTACAGTTACATGTACAGTGTTCCACGTTTTTGATATCTCTCGTTGACTCACTTTATATGACAGTGCCTTTTGCGCAAGAATAGGTCCTCTACATCAGCGTTCCTTGTCCGCGATGCTCTCGGCTTAATTGCTGCCTTCGACTGTCTTTAGACTATTGGTTTTATATAATAGCTTTATTTTCAATTATAGTATATCAATTCTATCTTCTTGTAATATGATGTACATGTAACTGTTCTGTTTCACTGTGTCTTGAAAAAGGAGCGGATCGCTCCGAAAATTTGACAACCTAAACTTGTCCACACTGTTGGAATTACTTCTTTGCCCCATATAATACTGTGTGGGTGTAGATACTAGGTGACAGAAAAGTTGTACACAGTATATATTTCTGTATAGCACCTGTACGTCTGTGCATGTCTATTTATATTGTACTACTTGGGACAGTTTCTGGGGTATGAAGTTCTGCAGTGTGTGTGCACGTATTTGTTTTATGGCCTTTCTGTTGATTTATGTACATGTAACGTTTAGGCTGATCACAAAAATCGGCTGGAAGGATTTGATATTAAATGTATAACTACATAAGAATATTTTCACTTACATTGTATATGTTAAAGACACTTTTGTAATTTGTTTTGTACACAATCATAAAACAAATGTATTAAGCGTGTATTTAGACATGGCTTCATGGGTTAGAGCCCGACAAAGTTTCAGAACGAAAATGACCTTGACCTACTCTCAAGGTCACAGGGGTCAAATGTGTGAAACACTTCAAAAGACTTCTTCTGAAGAACTGAAATGTATAGAATATTCATATTTTGCTGGTCGCTTCCTGGGTAAGAGCCCGACAAAGTTTAAAAAAAAAAAATGACATTGACATTGACCTACTTGCAAGGTCAGAGGGGTCAAATATGTCAAACAATTAAACGACTTCTCCTGAATAATCTTAGAGCATAGATTTACAAGAGGCCCAATGGGCCTGCATCGCTCACCTGGTATTAATCTCACACTTGTAATCTTAAAAGTGGACTAAAATACAAGAACAGGCAGAATATCAGTGTCTGATTCATAAGAACCTATTAAAAGATTTAAACATATGACGCCTGTGACCTTGAATGTCGAACAAGGACATCAGGTTGAAAGTGGATCAAGGTCATTAATTTGATTAAACTTGGTAGTCCTTTATCCCAGCATGCTACAGGCCTAATTTCAGTACCCTGGGCCTTTTGGTTATTGAGAAGAAGTTGTTTGAAGATTTTAAAACATTTGACCCATGTGACCTTGAAAGCAGGTCAAGGTCATTCATTTGAACAAACTTGGTAGCCCTGCATCCCATCATGCTACAGGCCCAATATCAGTACCCTGGGCGTTTTAGTTATTGCGAAGAAGGCGTTTGAAGATTTTAAGACATTTGACCCCTTTGACCTTGAAAGTTTGTCAAGGTCATACATTTGAACAAACTTGGTAGCCCTTCATCCCAGCATGCTACAGGCCTAATATCAGTACCCTGGGCTTTTTGGTTATTGAGAAGAAGTTGTTTGAAGATTTTAAAACATTTGACCCATGTGACCTTGAAAGCAGGTCAAGGACATTCATTTGAACAAACTTGGTAGCCCTGCATCCCATCATGCTACAGGCCTAATATCAGTACCCTGGGCTTTTTGGTTATTGAGAAGAAGTTGTTTGAATATTTTAACATATTTGACCCCTGTGACCTTGAAAGTGGGTCAAGGTCATTTATTTGAACAAACTTTGTAGCCCTTCATCCCAGCATGCTACAGGCCTAATATCAGTTTGTTTAAAGGTTTTAAACATATTTGACCCCTGTGACCTTGAATATAAATCAAGGTCATTCATTTGAACAAACTTGGTAGTCCTTTATTTCAGCATGTTACTGGCCGAATATCATCACCTTAGGCCTTTCGGTTATTCAGAAGAAGTTGTTTAAATGTTAAAAACATATTTGACCCCTGTGACCTTGAATTTGATTCAAGGTCATTCATTTGAACACACTTGGTAGCCCTTCATCCCAGCATGTTACTGGCTAAATATCATCACCCTAGGCCTTTCGGTTATTCAGAAGAAGTCGTTTAAAGGTTTTAAACATGTTTGACCCCAGTGACCTTGAAAGTTTGTCAAGGTCATACATTTTAACAAACTTGGTTGCCCTTCATCCCTGCATGCTACAGGCCCAATTTCAGTACCCTGGACCTTTTAGTTATTGAGGAGAAGTTGTTTGAAGATTTTTAAGACATTTGACCATTTTGACCTTGAAAGTTTGTCAAGGTCATACATTTTAACAAACTTGGATGCCCTTCATCCCTGCATGCTACAGGCCAAATTTCAGTACCCTGGGCCTTTTAGTTATTGAGAAGAAGTTGTTTGAAGATTTTAAGACATCTGACCCCAGTGATCTTGAAAGTAGGTCAAGGTCATTCATTTGA
This sequence comes from Mizuhopecten yessoensis, assembly GCF_002113885.1. Classification (NCBI taxonomy): domain Eukaryota; kingdom Metazoa; phylum Mollusca; class Bivalvia; order Pectinida; family Pectinidae; genus Mizuhopecten; species Mizuhopecten yessoensis. The sequence goes on from NW_018405393.1 coordinate 67,399, forward strand.
ACAAACTTTGTAGCCCTTCATCCCAGCATGCTACAGGCCTAATATCAGTTTGTTTAAAGGTTTTAAACATATTTGACCCATGTGACCTTGAATATGATTCAAGGTCATTCAATTGAACAAACTTGGTAGCCGTTTATCCCAGCACGTTACCGGCCAAATATCATCACCCAAGGACTATCAGTTATTCAGAAGAAGTTGTTTAAAGGTTTTAAACATATTTGACCCCTGTGACCTTGAATATGATTCAAGGTCATTCATTTGAACAACCTTGGTAGCCCTTTATCCCAGCATGTTACTGGCCAAATATCATCACCCTAGGCCTTTCGGTTATTCAGGAGAAGTCGTTTATATGATGTAAACATGTTTGACCCCTGTGACCTTCAATATTAATCAAGGTCATTTATTTGAACAAACTTGGTAGCCCTTCATTTCAGCATGTTACCGGCCAATTGTCATCACCTTAGGCCTCTTGGTTATTCAGAAGAAGTTGTTTAAATGTTAAAAACATATTTGACCCCTGTGACCTTGAATATAAGTCAAGTTCATTTATTTGAACAGACTTAGTAGCCCTTTATCCCAGCATGTTACTGGTCAAATATCATCACCCTAGGGCTCTCAGTTATTCAGAAGAAGTTGTTTAAAGGTTTTAAGCATATTTGACCCCTGTGACCTTGAATATAAATCAAGGTCATTTATTTGAACAAACTTTGTTGCCCTTCATCCAAGCATGTTACTGGCCAAATATCATCACTCTAGGCCTCTTGGTTATTCAGAAGAAGTTGTCTAAATGTTTGTAACAAATTTGACCCCAGTGACCTTGAATATGATTCAAGGTCATTCATTTGAACAAACTTGGTAGCACTTTATCCCAGCATGTTACTGGCTAAATATCATCACCCTATGCCTCTTCGTTATTCAGAAGAAGTTGTTTAAAGGTTTTAAACATATCTGATCCCTGTGACCTTGAATATAAATCAAGGTCATTCTTTTGAACAAACTTGGTAGTCCTTTATTTCAACATGTTACTGGCCGAATATCATCACCCTAGGCCTTTCGGTTATTCAGAAGAAGTCGTTTAAAGGTTTTAAACATGTTTGACCCCAGTGACCTTGAATATAAATCAAGGTCATTTATTTGAACAAACTTGGTAGCCTTTCATTTCAGCATGTTACTGGCCAAACTATCATCACCCTAGGCCTCTTGGTTATTCAGAACATGTTGTTTAAATGTTAAAAACATATTTGACCCCTGTGACCTTGAATTTGATTCAAGGTCATTCATTTGAACACACTTGGTAGCCCTTCATCCCAGCATGTTACTGGCTAAATATCATCACCCTAGGCCTTTCGGTTATTCAGAAGAAGTCGTTTAAAGGTTGTAAACATGTTTGACCCCTGTGACTTTGAATATACATGTAAGTCAAGTTCATTTATTTGAACAGACTTAGTAGCCCTTCATCCCAGCATGTTACTGGTCAACTATCATCACCCTAGGACTCTCAGTTATTCAGAAGAAGTTGTTTAAAGATTTTAAACATATTTGACCCCTGTGATTTTGAATATAAATCAAGGTCATTTATTTGAACAAACTTTGTTGCCCTTCATCCAAGCATGTTACTGGCCAAATAACATCACTCTAGGCCTCTTGGTTATTCAGAAGAAGTTGTCTAAATGTTTTTAACAAATTTGACCCCAGTGACCTTGAATATGATTCAATGTCATTCATTTGAACAAACTTGGTAGCACTTTATCCCAGCATGTTACTGGCTAAATATCATCACCCTAGGCCTTTCGGTTATTCAGAAGAAGTCGTTTAAAGGTTTTAAACATGTTTGACCCCAGTGACCTTGAATATAAATCAAGGTCATTTATTTGAACAAACTTGGTAGCCCTTCATTTCAGCATGTTACTGGCCAACTATCATCACCCTAGGCCTCTTGGTTTTTCAGAAGAAGTTGTTTAAATGTTAAAAACATATTTGACCCCTGTGACCTTGAATATAAATCAAGGTCATTCATTTGAACAAACTTGGAAGTCGTTTATTTCAGCATGTTACTGGCCGAATATCATCACCTTAGGCCTTTCGGTTATTCAGAAGAAGTCGTTTAAAGGTTTTAAACATGTTTGACCCCAGTGACCTTGAATATGATTCAATGTCATTCATTTGAACAAACTTGGTAGCACTTTATCCCAGCATGTTACTGGCTAAATATCATCACCTTAGGCCTTTCGGTTATTCAGAAGAAGTCGTTTAAAGGTTTTAAACATGTTTGACCCCAGTGACCTTGAATATGATTCAATGTCATTCATTTGAACAAACTTGGTAGCACTTTATCCCAGCATGTTACTGGCTAAATATCATCACCCTAGGCCTTTCGGTTATTCAGAAGAAGTCGTTTAAAGGTTTTAAACATGTTTGACCCCAGTGACCTTGAATATAAATCAAGGTCATTTATTTGAACAAACTTGGTAGCCCTTCATTTCAGCATGTTACTGGCCAACTATCATCACCCTAGGCCTCTTGGTTTTTCAGAAGAAGTTGTTTAAATGTTAAAAACATATTTGACCCCTGTGACCTTGAATATAAGTCAAGTTCATTTATTTGAAAAAACTTGGTAGCCCTTCATCCCAGCATGTTACTGGCCAAATATCAACACCCTAGGCCTCTTGGTTATTTAGAAGAAGTTGTTTAAAGATTTTAATGTATTTGACCCCTGTGACCCTTCGGGCCAGGTGAGCTAAAAAGAAATGCTTCAATATGAGTACTTCAGAATTTACTCAGGTGACCGTTAAGGCCCATTGGCCACATTTTACTCACTTGAACCGTCGAGGTGGCCCAATATGAGGCCGAAACTCATCAGTAATCTTTCGGTTGGTCCCACAAGAAATTTTGAATTTTAGTGACACCTTCGTTTTCCATGAAATTTGTGGTTCTCCTTTTCGGAGTAATCTTAATTTGATTGGTTCTGTAAATTTAGAGGCATTATTAGGATACAACCAATATGCATACTAAGTTGATGGTAGTTGTGGCTGAAGTAATTGGGGTGTTTTCATAAAGCATATTTACCTTAATAGCTATAATTACACATGCAAGATAGTTAAGTAAAAGGAGCAGTCTCTCGCCGATTCATAAATATACCTACCTAGTACTGTATGTTCACATAGCGCATTTAATTGCACATACACATTATTTAAACTGTGCAGACAATTCAATGCAGAGGAGACACATGACTAGGTTGACGTATTTTTCTTCTGATATACCGACAATATAGACTTCCATTCATTGGTTTTATTTAAAGTTAGTTCCTTATCCTATTTAAGTTTATTCAGAGTGTAACATTCTTGCTGGGTATATAGTAGTAAATCAATGTTAGGCAGTAAGATAGTCTTCTATAAATAGTTTAAGCAAACGATTACCTCATACATTCATATATGTATTGTAGTTTGAGTAGTTGCGTTGTCAATTTATCACAACGTAGGTCGTCTCAAACCGGTTCATAAATTATTTCCTTCGGTTTTAGGGACTTTGCAACCAGCCAATACATGTATTTTTCTCAGTTCCCTGGGGAGCATACAGCCGGTGCTGCCATTTCGACGCTCAAGGTAGCATTCAACAGTTCTAGCACTTCCCAACCACGTACTTATTTACAGCTGAGTAGACTGGAACAAGCAGAGTAAAGTATCCTGCTGAAACATACAACACAGTGCCGTGTCGTGACTCGAACCCGCAACCCTTCGGTCACGAACCCGGCGTTTTGCCTGTGACAGTTTAAATAAATCCATTATGTAAGAATTCTTTTCTGCTGTCCAAAGCTTTGTAACAGTTCCTATCTTACCGTAAGTTAAACTGCAGTAAATGTGGTATATTTACTTATTCATTGTTTGATAGATATTTTTGTACGTACAAATATCAGTAAAAGTAGTTTTAGTAACTTCATTAGTTGGTGTAAATGCATCAAAATAATATTCGATTTAAAGTTCCGCTGTGTCATCTAGGGAAGAGTATTAGGGTCACTTAAATTTCGAGTTTTTTCTCCAAACCTTCGAGTTAGTAACATGAAATCACTTCTTTTTCCACTTGGCACTAATGCTCTCCCGTATACCTCTATTCATCGATGGTGTTTTATTCGTGGGCGGACATGGAAACTAAAAACGACCGATTCTCGTTAAATCGGTTGGTTAATCGTCAGATTACCTGCAGTTTGTGAACATTGATACAGACAGAACGATTGGTGATGTCTCCAAAAAAGCGCAAGTGTTTTATGAAGATCTCTCACTCTACATGACAGATAAATACCCAAAAATGATAATGTAAACTGATCATTGTGAATGATGTGAAAATATGAAATTGTGAATAAAATAAGGCCATCGTGCCATTGATATGAGTATTGTGTCATCTGGCACAATTAACATGTATTCGTTGCAGCTGGGATAATTTGCCTTTTTCCCCCTAATTGTTTATATCTTTATTTTGCTAAATGAAACTTGCCTTTGTTTAAGACTGACGCATTTAAAATCTGCTGTCAAATAAGAGTCGCCGATAAGACGTGAACATATTCGAAGTACAAAAGAAAAATGGGTGACATCACCACATTTTTCCAAACTTGTAGAACTTAATCACGAAATCTTTACAATTAAGTGTCGTCTCTTGTCGTCTCATTTTACAAATGAATGAATAGTCAAATATGAATACAAAGTGTCCGTCTATCATGGTCATATGTAGATAAAACCTGTATACTTCAGTGGAACTCATTGTCTTCAAATGGGCAGTCTGTAATTGCATGAGCAGTTTATAAGTTATTATACAACTAGTCGGTGTTCTATATATACTACGTTGTTCTCGGTCAGTGATTATATGTAGAACCGAAGTATACTACGACTATCGGCACGGCACAGCTATTAACATAGCACACCTCATTCAATAGAATTGGCTGATTTTCATAATAAATACATATATATTATTCAATGTGTATAAATCCTTTAACGGGTTCTTCTGAATGAGTCAGATAATCCATGTTGGAAGGGCACATGTCAAAAACCATGTTCTTCGTAGATTTATTTTTACGTAATATGATTATTATATGTTACTATATAAGTAAGAATGTACTCTTTTGTAAAATAAATAAACTACATAATTTCTTCATTATTATTATTTTAATTCATGTCTGTGTTTGTATAGGTACGGTCTGGCACGACTACTGGAGCAACTCATTGAGCATATTTATATGTAAACATTTCATAAATGTTGTAACAAATTTAACAAGAAATATTCAATAAATTACTCGTCTTCTTGACTGTTATTGCATTTTCATCGAAGAATAGATTTCTTGTTATCTCGTTATATCCAATCAAGGTCATATCTTTGACTGCTGTAGTTGGGATTAAGGAGCATTATTGGTTGGGCAATGCGATTTTATTAAGAACATTTAGAAAATTTTGGATTTGCTTCTAGGAATAAAGAGGCCTTACTAGGGTACAACCAATACGTATTTTATGGTTATGATAATTGTGACTGAAGAAAATTGAGGTGTTTTCATAATGTGTATTTAGCTTAATTCTTCAGAGTAACAACTATCACATCATATGCAATCTTATTCAGTAAAAAGAGCAGTCTCTCACTGATACCAAAATATATCTTCCTTGTACTGTATGCTATCATAACGCATTTTATTGCATTGACATGTTCTTTAAATATGCTGGTTAAATCAATATTTTACACCTTGTCCTATTTTATTTATTTGCTCTCAGTTGTATATTGAGTAGGGTAAACATTAGTAAATCAATGTATTGAAACATGTTAAACAAAGTAAGGTTGTCTTTTTTAAATATTGACTTAGCAATCAATTATCTCATACATATAAATATGCAAAACAACAAGTATAGTTAGGAGAGTTTAGATAAAGGAAGCTATTGTGTATGGGGTTTTTCTGCCGTCTAAAACTTTGCAACAATTGCCTCGAATGAGCCGATTGTAACACACACACACACACACACACCCACTTACATGAGGTCGCTTTCGAGGTCCCCGACTTTACTCATACACTCGAGTACCACCATTTTAAGTACATATGTGCAAACGTACTATCGCTTTTGAAGTTCTTTGAAGGTGTTTTGTTGCAATAAATGACAAGCCTCTTTTTATTAGACATTTGCCTTTAATACAAAACTACAAGGAAAAACAACAATGGGAAATTATTCTTATTACATAAAATCCCTCCAATAGTACAGAAAAGAAAGATTTTCAAGATTTAAACCTCTAATTTCCCTATTGGGTCCCGCAACTCTCAGCCCCCAGGGGGTCTAAACCCACAATTTATATAAAATTTAGTCCCCTTTGCCCAAGGATGCTCCAGGTTAAATTCGGATAAAATCCCTTAATTCCTAACTTAGAAGAAGGATTTTGAACGTTTTTATCTCTATTTCCCCTATTGGGCTCTGCCCCCAGGAGGGCCACGCCTACCATTTATACAAAATTGAGTCCCCTTGGCCCAAGGATGCTCCAGGACAAATTAGGATACAATCCCTTTATCCCTACGTTAAAAGAAGGATTTCAAAGGTTTTACCTCTATTTTCCCCTATTCGGCCCCACTCCTCTGCCCCCAGGGGATTTCGAAAGAGCAGAGCCTCGGGTAAGACAACCAAAAATGATCACCTCTCGGGTTGAAGATTTCTCTGTTACATCCTCAAGGTAGGAGAAGATTATGTTAGTCATAGCACAAGCGTGGAGATGTCGTGGCAACAACGGGAGACACAATTATAAAGGGTGGGAGAATATGATATCTTAATGCCACGTTGTGTGAGACTTCATTCTTGTGGTGCTTACAAAGTACCACGTCTCCAGCAGGTTCACGTTCAAATCCTGGATCCGATTGTAATTCTTCCATCACTTCTGTATCAGACGCTATTAGATATGTTCGGATTGTTCTGCTTCAAGGACAACATGCTGTTCTACTTGTTGCACAAGCTGCACATCTGTTGATGAGAATGAGACATAAATATGACTCAGCTGTGTCTCTCATTGTTCTTATCATAAACACATAACGGCATTGTTGACCAGTTCTAGTATTATCTCAAGTGCTATTTGTTATTTGGACCATCAATAAGTCCTCAAAGAGTTTTAAAGAATGTAAATTAAAAACAATATGAATGTGAGCACTTCTACATATGCCCTCCAATACTCACTAAAATAATCAGATGTCTGGTAGATTTCTAATAAAGCGTCCGAAAATATTTATAGCGAATTTAAATGGCCGGTTAAAGAAATGGAAGAAGAACTTTTTAGAATGACCTGCGACAGAAACAGAAGGTACAAATGTAGTAGGTATTCAACAATCTTGTTTGTCCTCAAAAATACCAACAGGTTTTCATAGAATTTGAAAAGGTCACAGTCATGATGTCCAACATCAGAAAACAGAAGTCGTGTTAGAGATTACAGTGTTGTAATAAACCTACATGAACATACCGAGTGCAATAGGTGTACAGTTTGAATGATATCATTTGATGATGTCACAGCTCCATTTCCTCTAGTTCACCACGCAACAGCTCAATCAAAATGTTTATGTCGGCTCCTCTTACGATGGCAAGCTGCATCCAATACAGTCTACATCGAAGCAAATGTAATATGTCTCCCTCACTCTATAAAAAAAACGTTTTCATTATAAGCATATGTGATACTGTAAAGCTGGACATTAAATCATGATTGTATTAGCTACTTAAGCATATATAAGATACATGTAACTGTGTTCTATAGTTGATAACATGATACTTTGAGTGTTCTTTCCACTGCATTTTTATACTTATTTGACGCGTTTTCGCGGACACAGGCACGTTTGTGTTAAATTGTTCATTTATACGCTGTATTTATATAAACATAAAAAAGTTACTTAAAATAAACACAGCACGAACTGTTCAGGTACATTTTATATGTAACATGCTGCTATATATTACAGTTTAAAAGAAAACGTGTATCATTATATACCTGACTATGGTACTGAGCCTGCATCAGTGTGGTAGTCATTTGAATGGGTTCAAATCCACTAATCAATTCGTTAAGTTGCCCTGCTAAGATGATGTTGTTATCTCGCAGGACGTCTGTGATCCTTCGGCAATTTATTCCTCTGGATCTTATAGAATCAAGGTGCCGTATGACAGCATATTCTGCATCCTAAAACCAAGCTAACTTTTTATTAAATAATATGCGATTCAGCATTTAATATACCATCGCTTCATAATTACAAATGTACTTCAGGGTGTATGCAATCTTACATATACCTTGTGATTTGGGTTTTGGGTTATCTGCCTAATTCACCCTGTTAAACCAATTTGTAATTGTTAAACTATGCGAAAAGCATCGACACATTTTTCTCTTGTACATAATGTTATCAATAAATTCACATTTTAATTATCATCTATGAAATATTTGACGAACACGTATGTACACTATCAAAGAGAAGTAAATATAAAATGCCCGTGTGTCTGTGTCTGTCTGTATATAAGATTATCTTTTCCTTACCAAAAAAAGGTCTTGCAAGGCAGTCCATAAAAGATCATACAGAAAGATCTGAAAGCATAAAATTACGTCATTGTTTATAAATATATATCTGAAGAGTTGTAACTGAAATATGTTTTATTTATAACTGTGGTATATTTATCAGAATATTTTATATGTATGTTAAACATATTCACGATATTAATTACCAGTTTAGTCGGATTGACAATTTGATTTTTAGTAAAATTGATCAGTAAATAAAAAACACAAGAACTTACCGCGTCGAAAAAAGGTATCGCCATATCTGCTCAAAGATCTGAAAAGACACATGTATCCAAGATGCAAAACATTTATTTGGTCGCACCCATGTGTAAAATCAGAACTTAAGATCTGAAAAGAACATAACATATGAACAGAATAAAAACAAAAATTACGCAACCGTACACACTATATTTTTACTATTTTTATTTCAGCTCTGTTGAACGCTCCATTAAACCTATAATGAACCCAATTTGGTTACACAAGTTTGGTAACACAAGTATTAAAGGTTTTATACATATTTGACCCCGTGACCTTGAATATAGGTCAAGGTAATTCATTCGAACAAACTTCGTAGCCCTTTATCCCAGCATGTTACTCGCCAAATATCAACACCTTATGACTCTTTGTTATTCAGAAGTCGTTTGAAAGTTTTTAAAGATAATTGACCCCGTGACCTTGAATATAGGTCAAGGTAATTCATTCGAACAAACTTCGTAGCCCTTTATCCCAGCATGTTACTCGCCAAAATACAGAAGAAGTCGTTTAAAAGATAATTGACCGATGTGACCTTGAATATTAGTCAAGATCATTCGTCCCAGCATGTCATTAGCCAAATATCATCATTCTGAAAGATTTTAAAATAGTTGAGCCCCTGTGACCTTGAAAATGGGTCAAGGTCATTTGAACAAATTTGAACCTTCGGGCCAGGTGAGCTGAACAAAACATCTTTAATAAACAAATTACCAAATATTTCATTAAATTTTGACCGATAAGTCATGAGCAATAGATGCACGGTACCCCAGGTATCGCAAAATGAAATTGACTGACTCGTCAGTATCTCGTATGCCCACCTCGCGCATTTGCCACAGCCCTGATTCTCTTGTGCATGGAGTTCATCAGTGCATTTATCCTTCTCATGGGGATAACAAGACAGTCATTAGCTGTTCGAGTGATTGGATTAATGTTATGGTTTGCGAGAAAGTCTTGACAACACTGGCTACATGGGGCCGGGCATTATCATGCTTGCTGGCTAATTAGGTGATGCTGTCCGACCTAGCTATAAGACGTGCGCGACGTGCACGAGTGAGAGAAAGACCAACGTAAGGACGACAAGCTCGCAGACCAACCTCGCGCAATCGGTTCCTTACAGCCTTGGGATGAATGTGGCGATCCAGATTGCCTACCATATTAATAGCGGTTTCAAACGCAGTAACGTGGCAATTACGCAGGTGGGCAAATAGGACGAATAACCAAGTCTTGACGTCACGTCGTTACGCGCGGACGTTCCGATCGCGGTCGGTCGGCAACCCTTCCGGTGTCTCTCAGACGACAGACAAGACGTTCTATGATGGAAAAAATTACTCCGAACTGCATAGCAACCTGTTGTCGCTTTGACCTTGCATTAGCAATGCAATAACCTGGCCCCTCTGAACTTCCATCAGCCGTACCATGATAGCAGGAGATTCAAATGGACAGTAAAGAGCGGAAAGAGATGTGTATACCTAAAGAGTATCAAGTGTTATGACAAGATGCGTTGACGAAATTGTCATCATTATTCTACACGTGTTTTCTTTAGCATTTTAACAGTTTCACTATGTGGCACGGTACATTACACGGTTGAGTAACTATAGACACCAGTTTGAGTGCACAGTGACCAAGATACTCGTCTGACGGGTTTTCATATAGTTAAATAACTGTTGCATATTTTGTTACCCTGCGTTTCTTTATCTTTTCAGTATATATTACCCAACATCATGATAGTCCAATGCCACTCAATTCAAAACCAAATTCACTTAAGCCCTAGTTTGCCTCCAAAATGACTTAATATGGTTCAGTGCAATGTTTAGTCAAACAGCATTAAGTTATATAAGATAATGTACTGTTATGCTGAAATGTGGATGAAAATAATCAAATAAAAAATTGGTCAATATTATGACTGAAGAGCGTTTGCCATTCACAGTACAAAGAGAATCAAGAAGTGAGTAATGGGAACGGTTTGTGTCATATATCACAGTTTTGTCATGATATAATTTAATAGTGGCGCATACAACGAAATGTAACGTTTTATGCTTGATATTCGTGTATTGTTGAATTGTTTCAGCAATAATTGTAATGTTTTTAGCGTAATTAAGAGTTTTCTTTATTTTATGTTAAATTGTATCAATAATGCGATGACCAACTGCGAAACAGTTGAAAAATGAATTCGCAGCTAAACCTCTAGGAAGTATTTTTTTCATATGGTGATTTCTAAACATACGTTAGATAGAATAGAAATGCAACGAAGAAAAGTCTTACGTCGTCCAAATTGATTTGGCAAGTCAAGTTTAAGAGGTACTGATATGGTGTGGTGAGGGGTTGTGTTTTAAATGTACGTAGTGAACGTTTGTTAACTTATTGAATAAATGACATATGAACACAATTGACCCGAGTATATGTGCACTTATATATACATGTTATTGAAAACTTTGGTACCACACCTGAGTCTTGACATGCGCAAACCTACATCTAAAGTTGAAGTGTCTACACAATAAAGATATATACACCTACAGGTAGATCCGCATTTCCGTTTGAAGGTATTGGACATGTCCTTTTGGATTTTCATGACTGTGGCTATCAGGATAAAGAATACTTTATACAAAGATCATTTCTGGTGAGTTTTGATAAAAACTATGTAAAATCAGATTTTATTTTTTATTTTGAAGAGTAACGTTTTTGTGTTATAGAAGGGAAGACATATATCTTTTTTGGTGACATGTCTTGCACTCCCTACGCATGCCAATGTTAGTTAAATAATTGAGACTTTAAGATATTAAAAAAACCACGTTCACCATCGTGAAATTTGACGTAGAATACACTCGTACAATAGCAAAAATGGGATATTTATATTTTGTTCACTTCTTTTCAAAACTTATTTTGTGTTCGGTTTTAATCAAACAAGGAGATGAAATTTAAAAGGCAAAATGGTGACATCGGTTTATCATATAAGGTTTTTTAATTTATTGGAAAATTGATTACATGACGTAGTACCCCTTCCGGTAAACAACGCTTACGTAATGCACACTCTGCGCGGTTTCGTAATGATATTGACATTTTCTGTAGTTCCAAGACAAAATATAAAGGCACACCGATTGAAACAAATCGAACAGCCCCACTAATCGAAAGGATATAATTTTTGACAATACTTATGTTCAAGAAACGATTGTAATTATATTTTTTAAATCCAAAAATCTCCATCGAATCTACATTTCCTGTTCAAAATGGCGAAACTGGATGTACAACAGTACTGTACATACGTGCAATACTGATCAAAGTACAGCACTGTTGATTGTAATAATACATTATTTTACAACAATCTTGTTGATATCAAGTGTTGTCTTGTGATTCTTGTTACGTCCTTTTAGACGCATTTCTATATTAGGATTTAAGATACTGTAAACAAGGAAATGAAAATCTGAGACTAAAATAAAATTCCGTTCAACTAGTTAAGAAGGTCTACTAACGACGATGGATGAAGGGTGATTTGCAATTCTCATTAAGGGCGCTTGGCGTTTTTATGTTCTTGTTTTTTATAGGAATAACAAGAAATTTCAGTGTCGTTTATGCGTTATGTCGTTCAAACACAGCTTATTCGCGTGCAAATGGTGACTAAGAAATAGCACAGCTGAAAATCTTATCAAATACAACGTTGAAAATTAATTCAAATGTTGTTACAGAACTCAATTAAGGTAGGCATTTGAATGTATTGAGTACGAGATTAAGAAATACGTGTAGGATAATGTTACTTACCTTTTCCAAGGACCCGGTTTCCCCCAGGTTGAACACGTGTTCTGGTCTACCTGGTACACACATATAATGCGTACCAGTATGAGTATACTTCGGACATTGTTCTGTTTCAGGGTTCCAAGGTCAAGGCCAAGGTCTAGTTTCTAGTTTAAAATATATATGCTTTATTTATTTTAAAACAATTACGAAACACGTTATCTCAACTTATGCAAATCACTCATGCCCCGCGGGGGTATATTAGAAAGGAAACTGGAGTACCTGGAAAACGGGAGTACCAAGGGAAAATCCCTTTTCACGTGCGATCGGGGAATCTGGTTCTTCAGTTTTTAACGTACCTCAAGTCTCTGGTAGATGTTACTTTATTCCATATCAATCTCTCTAGTTGTCTCTTCTTGCAGATTGAAATCCCGGTAGACATGATAAGGGAACCATGCTTCCCATGATCTTATTTTCAAATAACATGGCGGTCTCCCCACACGGACGGCACAGTTGCACAAACTGATTTACAAGCACAAATCACTTTGTAAAAGGCGAATTCTGGCAGTGGACGCTTGTTCTTTGGGTTGAAACAGAAAAAAATCTTTTGCATTTTCACCAATCAATGTCACAGGTGGAGTACTTAATTGGTTTTAGAAGCATCCTTGCTCTATTTAGTAGATGCAACCATAAATCCCGGAAATACCGCTTATGATAGCAAATCTTTCTACTGGCTTTGTCATTCATATTGAATCAGCTCCAACATCCACTGTCCTTGATAATGGCACTTGTGCCTACCTTCGCGCGTGGAGGTTAACTGTGTGTCTTGATACACAATGTAAGATATGCTCTTCATCTGTCCTCTAATTCTTTTGGAAAATTTTCATCGATTGGTGTGTTGATCCAGTCAAGGTAAATTTACAATATTACGATATTCACGATACTCATCTTTTCCCTGGTACTAATGCTGATTATGGCTTAAAAATAGCCTATGCTTCATCCCTTTCTGAATTGACCAGATAATTTGGACAAGCCAACGATCAAACAATTAGAACTGCAATGGAACGTGGCTTTAGCGCTCTTGTCTTTGAAGCAGTAGGTCTCGATGTTCATTACTTTTGCTTTGGAATGTAGAGGGAGTGAGAATTATGCGTTGCCTTCATATTCGTCTTGTATTCGTTGTCCAATAACCTACTCTTTTTGATGACTTTCTTGCATTTATGTGACAAGTATAATGAATATCCTTCCTTTGGCTGGTTTAGTATGTACACGAGGACAAGTTTTGGTTGCTCTATCCCTGTTGGACGATGCGATTTTATTCTTTATTCATTAATGCAAAAACAGTCAACCGGAAGAGTAGAGCTGTTCAGGACTATTAGCATTTCAAAGGAAAAAGTTGACGGACGACGGATGGACGCTACACCATGGCATTGGCTCATCGGTCATTTGGACCAGGTGAGCTAAAAATATATTACATTTGTTCTTATCGAATGCTATTTTTGAAATTAATTCAATTTAAGATGTTGTTACATAAAATAGTTGCATTTCAATTATTAACTATTACCCTTGCTTCCATCAACTGGTCAAAATGTCAAAATAGCGTGCAGCGGTTAGGTCATGGTATGTGATAAGATGTCGTGAAATGTTAGTGATGGTCAAAGTTTCAAAATAGAGAGAGAAAAAACAACAACTATATTTTAACAAGATGAATAACATATGTTTAAATACACCACATAACAGGATTATCCTGGACAATACAAATAAAGAAACCATGAATTGAAGTTAAGCCTAAGTTCTTGGAATATCTTTTGTGTGATTCACGTATTCCTTGCTTCATACTGTACACTAAATCCTTTTCTGTCTCCAGGGTAAAGGACAACATCAAGGTGGAGAGAAACACTTCATAGTTTGAACTTCTTTGCCATCGGACTTGCACAAGCACACCTTGTCAACCATCACAAGGCGCTGCCGCTGATCTGATGCACATGCATCAACTACATGGTGTTGTTTTTTTAGCTCACAGGGTCCGAAGTACCAAGGTGAGCTTATGTCATGCCGTGGCGTCCGTCGTCCGAACGTCAACAATGTCTTCCACTGATTGGAAATTAATTTAAATTGACTGGAATCATCCCTAGGTGGTGGGGATTCAAAATTATACAAATGGTGGCGCTTAGGGAGCAAAAGGGGGCAATTTGGCTATATTGCTATAAAAAACTTCTTCTGTAGAACTCTGCACTGGATATTAATCATATTTGGTCGGAAGCATTCATGGGAGGCGGCGATTCCAAATTGTACAAATATTGGGGGCTGACCTCCAGGGGGCCGAGAGGTGGGGCAGAAAAGGATTATTTGGCTATATTGCTTTAAACGACCTTCTCTTGAACTAAGAGATGGATATCAACCATACTTGACTGGAAACATCCCTAGGTAGTGGGGATTAAAAAATGCACAATTGGTGGGGTTAACACCCCAAGGAGCTGAGGGGCGGGGCCCAAAAGGGTTATTTGGCTATATTGCTTTAAGCGGCTTCTTTTCTGGAACTAAGAGATGGATATCTACTACATTTTGTTGGAAGCATCCTTCGTGGTGGGGATAGACAATTGTACAAATGGACAGTTTGACCCCCCCCCCAAGGTTAAGGGGTGAGGCCAAAAATAGTGTATTACTTGTAAATGGTTGAGATCCCCACCCTATAACCCTATATACAATTGGTGTGTATAAAGAGACGAAAATAATGCACATATACTTCCAGGATAGCCCCGGGGTCTGCCACATTCCTGGAGACTTAACCCCTGGGTCATAACTTCGAAACAGTTAAGATCCCCACCCTAAAACTATTTATTCAATTGATTGACATAAAGAGACGAATGCAGTCATGATATTATAATTGACCCCGAGGTCTGCCCACCCTTGCAGACTTAACCCCTGGGTCTTAACTTTGAAACGATTGAGATCCCCACCCTATAACTATATATACAATTGCTGAGCATAAAGAGACGAATGCAGTCATGATATTAGAATTGACCCCGGGTTTCGCTCCACCCCTGCAGACATGACCCCTGGGTCATAACTTTGAAACGGTTGAGATCCCCACCCCAAAACTATATATACAAATGTTGGGCATGAAAAATCGAATACAGATATGCTACAAGGATTGGTCTTGGCTTCTGGCCTGGGATATTCTTTGAAGAATATTTTGCTATGAATACTTTGATATCCAGGTGAGCTAATAAGATCCCAGGGAATGGGCTAGACCCCAAGGCCAATCATAATGCCCAGCAATTTCATGTATGGCTATGGGGTGGGAATCTTAACCGTTTCCAGAGTCAATTCTAATATCATGACTGCATTCGTCTCTTTATGCCCAACATTTGCATATATAGTTTTGTGTTAGGGATCTCAACTGTTTCAAAGTTATGACCCAGGGGTTAAATCTCCAAATGTGGGACAGACCCCTGGCCATCCTCGAAGCATATCTACATTTGTCTCTTTATACTCAGCAAGTGTTTTATTGTTATAGGGTGGGTATCTCAACTGTTTCCAATCTGAGACGCAATTCTAATATCATGACTGCATTCATCTCTTCATACCCAAATATCATGACTCTAGTCCAAATGGTTCTTAGGATATTGCTGTTTGATGATTTGACCTATCTGACCCCTGTGACCTTGGAAGTAGGTCAAGTCCATTATAGGATGCTACTTGCCAAATATCATGACTATAGGCCTTTCAGATCTTCAGAAGAAGTTGTTGGAAGGTTTAGACTTATTTGACCCCTGTGACCTTGAAAGTAGGTCAAAGTCATTTTTATTCGCAAACTTTGTCTTGCTCCATCCCAGGATGTTACTGGCCACATCTGTTTTTGTTTTTATGTAATATAAGTTTTCTTTGTTTCTTCTGCGTCTCAATAAAGGAACAGATTACTTCGAAAATTTGACAACCTGATATTGTCTACTTAGAATTACTTCCTTGCCCCATATATACCAATTTTAAGTGATACATATCCTACAAACATTCATTTGCAAGGATCCATTGTTATTTGGGAAGTCACCGTTGATGTTTCTACTTTGACCCATTACTAATTTTAGAATTACATGTCGTCACATTATATATGTCACATCCAGAATTCGCTATGCCTTAACCAGAATTTTACCATTATGAAAGCAATTTGATAAAGTTTCATATTCAGGGAAATTAATGTTTTGAAGGTGCCTGATAATCAGAATTGAGGAAGTACCCGGTAACCTGATTAATATGCGAAGTTTCCATCCATCGTCACACTCAGTTCAAGATTTTGGTAAGTCACTATTCAGAATCATTGGTACAAGTGTAACATGAGGGATTCTATTTACCTTGGCATAAGTTTTGCCATTGTTGAAGCATCTCTCTAACAGAATTCAAGTTAAAATTAAGTTAAAGCAATGGGATACATAGGAATAAGAGAATGTGCATCCAAAATGTATAAATAATCACTTACAACAAGGTGACAAACATGTAATTTAGATAAAACTACATGGTAAAATGACATAAACAACAAATAGCATACATGTATAATTACATACAAGCTGTATACATTTTTATTTGAAAATTTGAAAACCGGAGTACCCAGAGAAAACCCACCTAGTCGGGCAGGTGACCCCATACCTTTTAAAATAATTTGTGCTTAGCATGAGCCTGACGAAATTAATTTTAAACCATGAGCATGTCATAAAGGTTTTGAAAGCAAACACATTTCAAGTAAATAAGTTTTACCTCTCCCACTCCTGATGTGATCTGTTAATAGATCTAAAGTTGCATAAATTGCTTTCTTCTTTTTCTAATTTACATGTCAAGTCCATGCACAGAAATTTCCTGTACATCTTACACCTCACCATGATGCTATCTTATAAGAGAATCAGCATAAATCAGAAGAAAACCTATCTTTTATATGTAGGTATACATTTTTTCCAGCTTGATTTAGAAGGTAATATAATCTTTCTTTTTCTTTTTCTCTGTATCGGATATATTTCTCATCTTTTAAGCAGATATGTATAAGGTTTCCATCAGAATTGGTACTGTTGTATTATTTTTTTACCACTGTCCTGCAATAAATATATTATTAATTGAACTCGTCAATATTGTCAACTTTTGTTCATATAATAATTATAATAGTTTGTGGTTCTTATATACCACTTTATGACAGCCTAGTTCATAGGTCGTCTCAAAGCGGTTCACAAATTATTATCCGTGGTTATAGGGCCCTTGCAACCAGCCAACATATTTCTTAACTCCCTGGGTAGCATACAACCAGTGCTGCCATTTCGGCGCTCACAGCTAGCATTCTACAATTCTAGCACTGCCCAACCACATACTCATTTACAGCTGAATAGACTGGAACAAGCGGAGTAAAGTATCTTGCTCAAAGATATGCAACACAGTGCTGTGCCGTGCTTAAAACCCGCAACCCTTCGGTTACGAGCCAGGTGTCCTACCACTAGACTAGACCGTGCCTCCAAGGTGAAAGAGATTTTTTTTAAGCTAATTTTGCACCTTTTGTCTCAGGAAATTCTGATATTTAATTTTTCTGTATTTAAAGTTTGAGGACAACAAAATGTTGTTCTGAAAACCATTAACATATGCATCAGTATGAAAGTAAGCAGCACACATCACAATAATACTCGCCTCTCATCCATGCTCACATTCTGAGGTATGGGAATCGGAGCAATCAAAGGGAGATAATAACATAAATTGACTTGTTACTTTAGCAACTTTTTCCATTATCTATTCTTTATATCAGCATAAATGTTTAATAGTTTATGCTTTTTATGATGCATAAGAAAAATTTCAGTAAACAATTGAAATATTCTAGTAAGTCGTCAGAAGTTATGCCCAATCCCTTCGGTCTTTTTTGAAAAAAGATATATCTGAATGAATATTCTCAACCCAACATGCTTGTCATGATCACAATGAACTATGTTCTCTTACTCTTTTCTTTCAGATGTTGATGGTGCTATATATCTATGCTAGGGTGACCGTACGCATTGGAAATCAGGTAGGTATCAGCAAGTAAATTGGGATTCAGGTAACTATTTCCAAAATTATTTGCAAGAAATTTGTATTAGCAAGATATTTGGAAATCAGGTAAGTATTAGCAAGAGAAATATGCACATGGAGTGGATACCAATGTAATGTAAACCAAAGGAAATAAAACTGTCATTGTTATCCACTCCAGGGAAGAAATATATACATCTTGTCAATCAACATCAGATCTTCATCTTTTCCTGCTCGGGTTTGAAAAGTTAACTTGTTACATAGATTGTGAAATCTTACTACAGTGATACAGCTTGTTTTCAGGCCATGCAATTACAAGGTCCTGTATTTCATACTGTGGTAATATCATATATGTTTTCATCTGATGTGTAGGATTGCATTTGTTTATTGCCAAAATAGATATATTTCACTTTAGCTAAATCCCTTGTGAAGTAACTCCATATGTGCAATGCTGTTGTGTGCAATGTCAGATATCAGATGTACACTTATGTCTGGTATTGTCTTTGTAAAATTATCACTCAGACATCTATTCAGAATTATGGTCCGGTAGCTGATTAATCATTATTGCTTCATTTACACTGATGTAAAGATGTTTATTGCATTTATCATGTCTTAAAGTTAAAAATTCTTACATTATGATATTAAGAAATTATCAGATATATTCATATGTAAAATCAAGTTACGTCCAATATTACATGTTATGGAAGGAAAGCCCATTAGTGCTTTTGTTGTTTTATCTTTTGGTTAAATATAGACCAGCACATCCAATTACCTTTGTAATTACTTTGTAAAATTATACTTGAAATAAATATTTATGAATAAATTTTGTAAAAAATAAAAATATTCGTTATTACACATTCCTATTTTTCAGTTTATTCTAATGTATCAGTATGGAAAACACTCAATACCTTACATAGGAATATCTTGTTATGTCATCATAATGTAAACAATTAAGAGTAATTTTTTGATACTTGACTTTCACATTTGTCTATAATTAACCTTAAACTGATACCACAGTGACACACTGCATCAGAATACAGAACTAGCACTGATCTCAGCTATAGGAACCTGGAAACAGAACCGTATGACTTTACCTACTTGAGCTGCCTTACAAAAACTTGGATGAGAGTGTTCCTGGGAAAGTAAGAAGTAGGCAACCACCTACACATCTATAATCCATAGGTTATCAAACACATATATTTCACTTGATGAGACAGACTGACATAAGAAATTCCTCAGGGTTTGTATGGAAATTAACACATACAAAATTAAGGTCTTTTGAATCACTTTTCAAGGACTTCATTTTTTACTGCAAATAAAGTACATAAATTATACAATATAGTTTTGTTCTCGTGTTCAATCACAATTTAAACAACTTAATTGACACAGTTGCAGTTGTTTTTCTTTTGATTTAGAAGTTTCTTGAATTTAAAAAAAATCTCTTGTATTTCTTCTGCTTTTAATAAAACCAACTTAAAGCAATGTTTAATCAAGAGTGTGTGTAAAAATACCATTTAAATAATGATCATTTTATGTTCCCTTAATGATGTAAATTGTAAATTATTTTGTATTTTGTAGCTTTTAAACTGTATTCTCTATCCCAGACTCGACGGTGCTGCTCATCCTGTGTTATAGTGAAAAATAATTCTGGTCATGTGTAAGGAAGGAAATACCTCGAAATCCTGATGATAAGCCACCGGTTATTTTCAGATTTACTAAGGAATTCCAGGCTTATTTGAGTGGAATATTTGTGAGAAAATATGACTGTCTTGAAAAAAGGCCGACTTCAGCCTATGTTCAAGACTTAAGGAATGTTTTGGTATATACTGTATATATATACCAAAACAAAATCTTGGGCAGTCTTTATAATTTATTTTAAAAAGTAGACAAACACGTTGTAAATGCACAGTTAAAGATTTATTTAATTTTTATGTAAACTAAACAATTTCGCTTAAAAAAAAGCTGCATTGTAATTTTGCATTCTGAAGTGTAAAAAGTAGTTTCGTCATCAGTTGTTTTTCTTTTTAGGTATATACGATAGTATATATTATAGTCATATATTGTAAGTCATTAAGAATCTAAGCCTTCATTCATTTTGTCATTGGCGTACTTTNTAAAGATTTTTAAAGTTTTTTAAGATTTTTAAAGAAAATTCTCAGGGTGGGAGTGGGTGGTCCTGAAGCCCCAAAAAATCTCTGGATCCGCCACTATCCCAGAAAGTGACCAGCCAAATAATAATTATAATTTTATGCCTTTTAATTCTTCAGAAGAAGTAGTTTGAACTGTTTGACATATTTGAATGGTGTGACCTTGAAAGTAAGTCAAGGTCATTTTCATTCGCAAACTTTTTTTGGCTCTTTCCCAGGAAATAACCAGCCAAATATTAAGGTTCTATACCTTCCAGTTCTTCAGAAGAAGTAGTTCTAAGCATTAGACATATCTGACTCCTGTGACCTTGAAAGTAGGTCAAGGTCATTTTCGTTCGCAAACTTTGTTGGGCTCTTTCCGAGGAAATAACCAACCAAATATCAAGGTTCTATACCCTCTAGTTCTTCAGAAGAAGTCTTTTGAAGCATTAGACATATCTGACTCCTGTGACCTTGAAAGTGTAGGTCAAGGTCATTGTCGTTCTCAAACTTTGCTGGGCTCAATACCAGGAAGCCATCAATCAAATATGAAGATTCTATACCTTTTAGTTCTTCAGAAGTCGTTTTTAGTGTTCGACACATTTGACCCGTGACCTTGAAAGTAGGTCAAGATCATTTTCAATCTCAAACTTTGTTGGGCTTCATTCCAGGAAGCCATCAGCCAAATATAAAGATTCTATACCTCTTAGTTCTTCAGAAGAAGTATTTTAATATTTTTTTTACATATTTGATCCCTATGACCTTGAAAGTAGGTCAAGGTCATTTTCGTTCTGAAACTTTGTCGGGCTGCTACCAACAAAGCTGTCAGCCAAATATCATGACTCTAGGCCTGTCCGTTCTTCAGAAGAAGGTGTTTAAAGGAAAAGTTGACGGACGAGGACGGACGACGGACGGAGCGCCATGCCCTTCGGGCAGGTGAGCTAACAAGACAATGCAGTCATAGTTATCCTTCATTCTGTAAACAATGTGAATTGCATGGTGCTATACAATTTGTATAATGCTATCTTCCTTAAGGTATCATTCAACCAAACTGTATAAAACAAGAGTGCCAGCATGCTTCATTATATTAATGCTGCAAAATGATGACAGAAAAACATCCCTAGTTCCCAACATTAAATTTTCTAAAAGTTTATTCCATGTAGCACTTATAGTTAACAAGATAGGAACAAAATAATTCCTCTTTACCTCTAAATACACAAATTAGACCATTTCTTCTTAACCAAGTTGGTGAAGCGTGAAATAAAGGTCAACTCAAGCATCCACAATATGACTAAAAAGAACAACCATAGCTGTAAGTAAACCCTACCAACTGGGAATTAATATATATAGCACTTAAATCTATCCAAATGTGAATGAAATCAACTCTTCTTAACCAAATGCAAAGAAAGATGGACGAATGGACCCTGTTTCAATATTCACCACAAACTTTATTGAATAGGGCATTGGAACTACATAGTAATTTCCAACTTATGTATAGGAACTTACATAAATCCATGATTGTTATGAAGTTTGGATATACTGGATCTCAATGATTTATTGACAGTGGACGTACATTGTATGCGAGTTGGATTGGCCACCGTGTGGCATGAAGGGAAGGCGTCCGTGGCTACATGGTACAATGTCACACCCAAACTCCAGATATCAACATTACCGGTGAAGGTCTGTTCGTGATCTTTGAACTGTCGTCTCAGCACTGGCTGATTGTACATGTCTGGATCCTGAAGGGAGAAAAGACGGCAATACCAAATCTGATATGTTAATACCGAAATGATTCAGATGTTTTCTCATAATCTCAAAACCTGTATATTATAGTCCTTTAACTTTGTTCTTCTAGAGACCCTTCATAATCAGAAACTTGCATGAACTAGTCGCATAATTAAAATGGACAAGTATGTTTGTGGCTATGAAACTTTTCATAATCTTGAAATTGAATACCAGTACTGTAGGATTGGAAATTCTCGTATGTAAATTATAATGTCTGTGTTTGCAATAGAACTGATTATGGTGTAGAATTTTTTGTATTGGCAATGGCTCTAAACAGCCAATGCTATTAGTTAAGAACCTTTAACAAGCCTTGAAAACATTAATCAATCATTGATCTTCCTGAACACAGCTGATGTTGTTAGTTAAGAACCATCAACAAGCCTTGAAAACATTGATCAATCATTGATCTTCCTGAACACAGCTGATATTGTTAGTTAAGAACCATCAACAAGCTAAGCCTTGAAAACATTGATCAATCACTGATCTTCCTGAACACAGCCAATGTTATTAGTAAGGAACCATCAACATATCTTCTAAACTTAGCATTTTTTTCTAAAAAAAAATTGAAAAAAACCTAACAGAACTTACATGGAACAGAGCTTAAATTGAACAACTACATTTTCGTAGTAGTTATGGGAAACGCACCGAGATGTCGAAACGTAACGTCGTAAGTTGATCGGCGATTCTCTGGCATAGGAATTTGGCTAAACTTTCTTTGTTAACGGTTACCTATTTAATAATACTTTTCACATAAACTCAGATAGCAACACATTATGTATCAACTGTATCTTTTATTAATGTTTGACATGAATAAATTTGTTGACCGTCATGATCATTTGTCTTATTAGTTCCGTGTACCAAGGGAGATAATCCAAGATGGCGGTCTCCCAGAATCGTCGATCTTTTCCTGAAAAAAACTTTTCTATACATGTACCTGTGTATTTTACGCACCCAACACTTTGGGTATTAGATTTCTGATAAAAAAAGTGCGCAAATTACATGGGTTTTTACGGTATATGCTCTTTATGGATATTTCTGATGTAACAATGAAGGTGTAGTTCAATTAACAAATGAAAACTCATATAATCTGTAATAACCCGGGTAGTCGGGTGATCGGACTTAAAAAGGAATGGGGATTTTGGTTATTCAGAAGAAGTTGTTAAATGGTTTTACACATATTTGACCACTGTGAAGTTGAATATAAGCAATGGTCATTTATTTGAACAAACTTGGTAGCCCTTCATCCCAGAATGTTACTGGCCAAATATCATTATCCTAGGCCTCTTCGTTCTTCGGAAAAAGTTGTTTAAAGGTTTTAAACATATTTGACCATTGTGACCTTGAATATCAGTCAATGTCATTCAATTGGACAAACTTGGTAGCCCTTTATCCAAGCATGCTACTGGCCAAATATCATTCTAGGACTTTCGGTTATTGAGAAGAAGTTGGTTAATGGATTTAAACATATTTGATCATTATGACCTTGAAAAATTGTCAAGGTCATGTATTTTAACAAATTTGGTAGCCCATCATCCCAGCATGCTACTGGTCAAATATCATTACCCTAGGCCTCTTGGTTATTCAAAAGAAGTAGTTTAAAGTTTTCACACATATTTGACCCCAGTGACCTTGAATATAGGTGAAGGTCATTCATTTGAACAAACTTGGTAGCCCTTCATCAAAGCATTTTACTGGCCTAAAAGCATCATCCTAGGCTTTTTGGTTATTCAGAAGAAGTTGTTTAAAGGTTTTAAACATATTTTGACCACTGTGACCTTGAAAAGAGGTGAATGTCATTTATTTGAACAAACTCTGCAGCCCTTCTTTCCAGTTTACTTCTGGCAAAATATCATCACCCTAGGCCTCTTGGTTATTAATAAGAAGTTGTTTAAAGTAAAATATTGACGACGACAGCCGACGGACGACGCACCACGGCATAAGCTCACTTGGCCCTTCGGGCCAGGTGAGCTAAAAATGTTTTTCATCATAATAAAATAATTTTTCGATTTCTTTTATTAAATACATCAGAAAATATTCTTATTGTTGCATTTAGTGACAATGTACATATTTTCATAATTTTACGAAAATGTCACAAATTTTCCAAATACCAAGGTACAGGTCCCTGTGGGAAGGCGTTACAAAAATAATCTCTGCATAATTTTGGTACTATAAATCCCCTTTGCCAAATATAATTCATTAACAATGTATATAAAATAAAGTCTTCACATTATTGTAATTTGTTAATCCCCGAGATCCTTAGAACAAACAAATCTAAATATTATTTTATGTACATGTAGTATCCAACACCTGGAAAACATTAACTCTCAGTTAGTTGGTAAGAACTGTTTCTAGAAAAAAAGAATAGCAATAGTATAACGTATTGGGAAATATTTTGCATGTAGCTATATATGGAAATTGGATAAAGAGACTCCCTTATTCTCCAAAATATTTATTTATGACGAGTTTGGTAAATGGTGTGGGTCACTGCAAGGCCTGTATCAATTCACAGAGTTTGTTAACCAAATACATGACAACATCAAGATAGAGCTCAGATGGAGTAGAGAATGTATTGAGTTTTTGGATACATTGGTGAAAGTTGAGGGTGGCCATGTATACACAGATCTCTATACCGTAAGTAACCTACAGACAAGCAGCTCTATATATGATAAGGAATTACTGGTGTCACCCGGCTCACAATCAGAAGAATATTGCATTCGGTTCTGGACTGAGGTTAAAGTGTTGTACTGAGGTTACGGCATTGTACTGAGGGTGTGGCGTTTTACTGAGGTTACGGCATTGTACTGAGGGTGTGGCGTTGTACTGAGGTTACGGCATTGTACTGAGGTTATGGCATTGTACTGAGGTTATGGCATTGTACTGAGGTTATGGCGTTGTACTGAGGTTACGGCGTTGTACCGAGGTTACGGCGTTGTACTGAGGTTATGGCGTTGAAGGATAAAGACTAAAACAAGCATAGGGCAGACCTAAAATCCAAGCTTTAAGAGTGTGTTTCAGTAGTAAAGTTATAGAAGGGCAATTACAGAGCGTAGATAGGATAAGATGAGAAGACCTTGTTGCAAATTTGAGAGGAAACATCCCTAGTGATGTGCTCGTACATGGCAAGATGAAGAAAATTGTCAATGAAAGTGCTGGAAGTGACTGTTGTTGCTTTGTATGTAGAAGACCGACAGTTTGAACACAGAAGACTGTGGTAAGTGTATATACTGACAGGAATATTATCCACAGCTTCGTATATAGGAAATGTGAAAGATTTGTACATATGGGTGAGACAGAATGCTCGTTGAAAGAACGGTTCGAGGCATTTTACTGAAGGCAGAAAAAACAATCAATAAGCATTTCTTACGCCATTCAGTCGATAATGCTTGCATGAGTATACAAGGAAGGAAAGTCATAAAGACTCTTAGTTGAGGACATATGGATGAGGAAATTTAACACCAAATTTCCATATGGTTGTAATATTCAGAGAAACTACTGATGGGAGAGCACTTGGCTCTAAACATCGTTTTGACGTCTTGTGATTCTGATGTATTGTTATGACGTCATAGATTCAATGCGTCATTATGACGTTATATTTTTTGTATGTCATTTCCTCTACTTGTAAAGAAGCAAGATGGACATAACTTGAACACAACATTGACTTTCGCCCATGAAGTAGGCCAAGAGGCCGAAATATTGGGACTGAGAGTGAAAATTGTTTTATCATTAGAAATAACGGGTTCACTATTAAGGTAAATGACAATTAAGATAGCCAGGTGGGCCAGTGAAATTTAATGCCAACTGGCCAGGCCAAGTCTTGCTAAATGTTTCGGTTATTCTTTTTGTTTAATATTCATGTGTAAAGTTAAAAATAAAAATTCTTTTTTGTTTATTCTGAAATATTTGCTAAGGGTGACGTTGTGAAATTTATAACAAGTTTTTGGATCTTTATGAAAAAAGAGAGCAACTAGCCCAGATGGCTTCATTCTGTAAAAATAACTAGCCCTAGGACTTGACCTAGTCAAATATAGAATCGTCTGAGGACGGAGATCGAGAGCCCGCAGAGAAGTCCAGACAGGTAGAAGACCAAACTTCGGAAATAATGAAGAAAGACTAAGCCCTCAGCGACGACTCTGTCGTCGGCATCCACACCAAACAGTTAGGAAGATATAATGGTACAGAGGAAGTAGTCAGAGACTATAGACAGTATGATTATAAGTCCGAGTCAATGCCCACACTTTGTTTGGATGAACACCAATAACCTTTAGGTCATTACCGAACAATGATTAATTAGGTATATGTGTTGATTACAGGACTATAACAACAATAATTTCGACAGGACATTATCTGAGATGTGTAAGTGTATAAGTATAAGTATGACGTAGGAAAGAACGGTGCCAAATTAATAAGCAAGAGTTATCTCGCTTATAACAAATGTCCAGGGCAGGGTGTCACAATAGCATACAATTGTCAAAAATAGAATCTTGGGCCTGCAATTTATGTACATCAGGGGTAGGAAAGTTTGTAAAATTGTCCTGAAGAAGCCCGCTTAGAAGGCGAAACAAGTCGACAAGAACCGAATACATCTGAAGAAATGTACCCTAGGCTGTTATGATTGATAAATTTATCTATTTTATTACTGTATATATACATGTATATATACATTTGGTTATATTATTTAATAAAACTTTCTTGAAGTAAAGTAATAAAAATCTTTCTGCATGTATATGCATGTTTACAACTTACTGAATTTAAATTTAATTTTTACATTTATCAAAATCCAAAGTATGTCTAATCAATAGAAACAAAGTAACAAAAAGATGTGTCAAACACTTTCAGAGAAAGTGATTTACCTTATAAAATATAGATTTGTGTCAAACCTCTAAACCCTCCTGTAGTGTTTCCAATACTTAGAAATACTAAATCATCACATAGTTTGTCTATCATGAAATTTAACAAACACAAAATTAAGTCCACAATGTAAACAAAAAATCATATAAATATATAAACAAGCATAAATCACCACCATGTCTTGTCTGTACCTGTAGCCAAACAATCCTATATCCCAAAACGCACATCACCATTTAACATTAATATCATGTACATGTAATAATACTTCTGTTCCAATCACTTCGGCTCAATATTGACGCATAGGTAAAAATCTACATATCAGCCAATCATCACTTGGTCCTGCCAAATGTTCCTGAACAAACAGGTAATCACAGATGTTATGAACTTTACTGAAACCTCCTCATCTTGTTTCTGTCTGTGTTCCAGAACTCAATAAAACATTCAGGGCCTGTTGTTTCCGTCCCTGTCCGAGAACTCAACACAACACTCAGGGCCTGTTGTTTCTGTCTGTGTCTGAGAACTCAACAAAACACTCAAGGCCTGTTGTTTCTGTCGGTGTTCGAGAACTCAATAAAACACTCAGGGCCTGTTGTTTCTGTCAGTGTTTGAGAACTCACAAAACACTCAAGGCCTGTTGTTTCTGTCCGTGTCTGAGAACTCAACAAAACACTCAAGGCCTGTTGTTTCTGTCTGTGTTCGAGAACTCAATAAAACACTCAGGGTCATCAGATCAACAATGTGTGTTTTTGTCGTTGTCCAAGTTTGTGAACATCAGTCCAAGGAGACGCTGTTTTAGACTGTCTGGTCTTGGAGATGTTTCTGTCGTTGTCCAAGTTTGTGAACATCAGTCCGAGGAATCGCTGTTTCATACTGTCTGGCCTAGGAGATGTTTCTGTCGTTGTCCAAGTTTGTGAACATCAGTCTGAGGAATCGCTGTTTCCGACTGTCTGGCCTAGAAGATGTTTCTGTCATTGTCCAAGTTTGTGAACATCAGTCTGAAGAATCGCTGTTTCCGACTGTCTGGCCTAGGAGATGTTTCTGGCATTGTCCAAGTTTGTGAACATCAGTCTGAGGAATCGCTGTTTCAGACTGTCTAGCCTAGGAGATGTTTCTGTCGTTGTCCAAGTTTGTTAACATCAGTCCGAGGAATCGCTGTTTCAGACTGTCTGGCCTAGGAGATGTTTCTGTCGTTGTCCAAGTTTGTGAACATCAGTCTGAGGAATCGCTGTTTCCGACTGTCTGGCCTAGGAGATGTTTCTGTCGTTGTCCAAGTTTGTGAAAATCAGTCTGAGGAATCGCTGTTTCAGACTGTCTAGCCTAGGAGATGTTTCTGTCGTTGTCCAAGTTTGTGAACATCAGTCCGAGGAATCGCTGTTACAGACTGTCTGGCCTAGGAGATGTTTCTGTCGTTGTCCAAGTTTGTGAAAATCAGTCTGAGGAATCGCTGTTTCAGACTGTCTAGCCTAGGAGATGTTTCTGTCGTTGTCCAAGTTTGTGAACATCAGCCTGAGGAATTGTTGTTTCAGACTGTCTGGCCTAGGAGATGTTTCTGTCGGTGTCCAAGTTTGTGAACATCAGTCTGAGGAATCGCTGTTTCCGGCTGTCTGGCCTAGGAGATGTTTCTGTCGTTGTCCAAGTTTGTGAACATCAGTCTGAGGAATCGCTGTTTCAGACTGTCTGGCCTAGAAGATGTTTCTGTTGCTGACAACTCAGACATGCTCACAGTTGTTTCTCTCAGAAAACCCTATGAGTTGTTGTTTCTCTTGTTGTCAGGGTTGCTAAACATCAAGCCTTCGAGATGTCGTTTTCTCACCTTCACCCCACATTCTGGACAAAGCTTGTCTTTCTGTAAAGAAAAGCAACATTTTCATTTTTTATAAAAATAGTTTGTAAGATCATCTAGTTTGTGTTTACCACTTTGAGTGATCTACAAAAGAATATTCTGAAAAGGAGAGGGAATGAAAATTTGTACCCTTTTCTCAACAAGATATTTCTTAATATTGTCTACCAGCAAAACATCAGTAGGTATGGTTCATATTTGTCACACCACATTTCATGAATGTACAAAGCACAAACTCATTAGAGCTACCTTAGAATTTAATCTCTGGATGAGATTTCAGGGAAAAGGACAACAAATGAAAGCCTAAGATCACTACATTACCCTTGATTTCATGGTGGCAAATGTAAAACAATGGGATACATCAGAAATGAAATAACTTTATTTACTTCAAACACTTTCTTTTGAAAGGCGTGGTGGCGTCCTCCTTACAGAGACAGCATGTGTAGCCTGTGTAACAGATATCACAACATAAATGTATAAACACATTAAACCTTAGAGTACCGCGGGGCGGAACAATATACGCACATCGGATGCCATGTACATGTAGTGTTAAATACTTTCTTACACTGAAATAAGATCATTCTAAGAGTGGTTAGCTGACATGCTATAAACAAGAGGCCCAATGGGTCTGCATCGCTCACCTGGTATAAAACTCACACTTGTAACCTTAAAAGTGATCTAAAATAAAGCTACAGGCAAAATATCAGTATTTATGATTAAAATTCATTCAAAAGACCTTGTTAATCCTTTTTAAAACATTTCACCCCTGTGATTGAAAGTCTAACAAAGTCATTATGTTGAACACATTGTATAGCCTTTCATCTTAGGATGCAACTTGCAAAGTATAAACATCCTGGGACCCATGGTTATTCAGAAGAGGTTGTTTAAAGATTTTAAACAAATTTGACCCCTGTGACCTTGAATATAAGTCAAAGTCATTCACTTTAACAAACAAAGTAGTCCTTGATCCCAGCATATGCTACTGACTAAATATCAACATCCTGAGCCTTTTGGTTATTCAGAACAAGTTGTTGAAATATTTTGAACATATTTGCTCCTTGTGACCTTGAATATGATTCAAGGTCATACATTTAAACAAACTTGGTAGCCCTTGATCCTAGTATGCTACTGACTGAATATCATCACCCTGGGCATTATGGTTGTTCAGAAGAAGATGTTTAAAAGTGTTTAACATATTTGACCGCTGTGACCTTGAATATGGGTGAAGGTCATGCATTTGAACAAACTTTGTAGCCCTTCATCTCAGCATGCTACTGGCCAAATATCATCACCCTGGGCATTTTGGTTATTCAGAAGAAGTTGTTGAATGTTCTTCACATATTTGACCCCTGTGACCTTGAATACAGATGAAGGTCATTTATTTGAACAAACTTTGCAGCCCTTTAACTCAGTATGCTACTGGCCAAATATCATTACCCTGGGCATTTTGGTTATTCAGAAGAAGTTGTTTAAAGTTTTTAACATATTTGACCCCTGTGACCTTGAATATGGGTGAAGGTCATTTATTTGAACAAACTTTGTAGCCCTTCATCTCAGCATATGCTACTGGCCAAATATCATCTCCCTGGGCATTTTGATTATTGAGAAGAAGATGTTTAAAGTTTTTGACATATTTCACCCCTGTGACCTTGAAAATAGGTGAAGGTCATTCATTTGAACAAACTTTGTAGCCCTTCATCCAAGTTTGCTTCTGGCTAAATATCGACACCCTAGGCCTTTCGGTTATAAAGAAGAAGTCGTTTAAAGAAAAATATTGACGCCGGACGGACGGACAACGGACGACGGATGCCGCGCCACGGCATAAGATCACTTGGCACTTCGTGCCAGGTGAGCTAAAAATGTAGGAGAAAATCTTCGGACAAAAAATCAATTACTGAAATGAACAAAAGGCAATAACTTTTGCAAAAATTATCCAATCTAATTTTTTTAAGGAAGACACAACCTCATATCATGATTATATTGTATACCAATTGTCAAAGAGATCCGTTGAACAATGTAGGAGGAGATTGCCGGACAAAAATCAAATACTGAAATAAACAAATGGCGATAACTTTTGCAAAAATTGTCGAATCAAAATCCTTTTCAAGGAAACACAACAACATATCATGATTATTTAGCCTACTAAGTTTCAAAGAAATCCGTCAAAAATGTAGGAGATGATCTCCAGACAAAAAATCAAATACTGAAATGAACAAAGGGCAATTACTTTTGAAAAGTTGTGTAAACCAAAATTCTTTTAATGGAGACACAACTTTATATCATGATCATAATGTATACCAAGTTTCATAGAGATCGTTCGAAAAATGCAGGAGGAGATTGCCGGACATACAAAATTTTATGCCGGCCGGCCAGCCAGACAAGCCCATACCATAATACTTCCGTCAAATTTGACAGGCGTATAAAAACAGTATAACCTCTCTACTTGACAACAAACTGTATAACCGTGCTAAACCTGACAACAAACTGTATAACCTTGCTTAACCTGACAACAAACTGTATAACCCTGCTTAACCTGACAACAAACTGTATACCCCTGCTTAACCAGACAACAAACTGTATAACCTTGCTAAACCAGACAACAAACTGTATAACCCTGCTATACCTGACAACTTTATAACCCTGCTATACCTGACACCTATCATTACAATGGTAACATACTGACCTGTTTCCTCCTTTATCTTGCTTCTTATATCGAGAGGCCCAGTCACATGCTTTAATCTCTCCATCATACTGGGCATACATATAGTTTCTGTCTTTTCTGCCTTCATCTCTTTCTTTCCATCTGTTCCATTTTGTTGATCTGTTTTAATCTGTTTATCTTTCTTCTCTACTTGCTGAGGTGTTTCATCCCCAAATAAGTCCTCGCTACTTTTATCTAGCGTGTTATTGGTGCTGAGTTCCTGCGGCCCCAGAACTGTCCTTTTGTCCTTCAGGTCCCTACTATTGGTTCCTGAATTGGCTGATGTGGCTGTACTCCCCAACGCCAATGCTTTCTCTGGAAAATGGTCTTTAATACCCTTCTCACTCGCTGGTCCTTGACAAACACTTTTTAGAGAAGCTACTGAGTTTGTTTTTCCACAATCTGAATCAGACTGAATCTGTACTGTGGTTGACGAAGCATCTGTCTTCTGACGTTTTGAAGCTCCATCTGAAAGAGATAAAGAGTGTAGAATGAAAAACATCCTTTGCTAATTAAGTGAACAAATGATGTTTTCGTGGTGGAGGAAAACCCACGGAGGAAAACCACTGGAGGGATAACATTAAACCCTATTAGACATCGCTCTCTTTACCGCCACTGCTGGGGATAGAACCGAAATTCTTGCTCCTTGGTGACTTCTTAATTCTTGTTAACCTCACGATTCCTTTTACATCCATTTATAACAGCATAATGTGTGACTTGTGATAAAGTTTATTCATGTACATGATGCATTTATTCCCTTGTTAAAGGGAAACACGATTCTTTGTTTCCTCAAAAAGAATCATGTTTCATGAGGGCAAAGCCTGAGTGAAACATGTTTAATCAATAGGAAACAATTAGTCATGTTTCCCTACTGCAAGGGCAATACATATTTTATCATACAGAGACAAAACAATAGCCCAATAGTAAAGATGGTCAGGTTGACATGCTATTGTCGTCTGCTTCATTCACATGAAATTCAGTAGTAGTCAATGAAATCAAGTATATCCTTCAAATCGGTGCCATGCTTTGGGAGAGGTGCGAACTCCTTTTTTTTATTCAAAGGGGCATAACTCCTTAATAAGGGAAGGTAACACCAATTTATATAGTGCTTCTCAGTGTTTTATGTGTACTAAGTATCATTCTATTGGTGCAATACTTAAGGAGAAGTAAAAAAAACAACACTTGAACTACATCAGGACAGGATTAATATAGGTAACACTATAGAACCCCACCCTTAAAGTTATGGGGGCATAATAAAAACTTTACTTAAGTTACTATATTATATTAGTTTTGATTCATGAAAATACCATCATCTAAAAGCACTACCCTGGTTCCCCTACCTTGAAGGTGTGATAAGAGAAATCTCCAACCCGAGGGTTGATGTTTTTAGCTTGTCTAATCTGAGGCTCTACCGAGGGTTAGACAACCAAAAAAAACACCCCGAGGTTTGGAGATTTCTCTGTCACTCCCTCAAGATGATTGTTTTTCTCCCATCCTTATATTTCAGTCACAACTCCACCGACAGTAGTGTAAACAAAAACACATGTGGGGTATGAATATCGTCATTCACTTTTAATGACGTCACACTTACCGGTGACGCATTTTAATGACGTCACAATTGAACACGTGGTAATTGACACAAGGTTATCTCCCCCTAGGGGGTGACAAACTCATCTTTTCCGGCTAAAACGGGAGACACACCTGTGAAGGGTGGGAGAAACAGGTGTCTACCATTCATGTTTTACTCTTTGCTTACCATTACCAGCCATTTCCTTCTGGACTCTTTTCTTAGAAACAGCATGTTCTGGTTTAAAGCCACATCCCTGACCCGTGAGATTGCAGCAGAGCTCGTCAAATTGTCGTCTGTGGTGCGGACGCACATACGTATAAAACCCTACAAAAAAAAATGCTTGTTATTACATGTAAAGAAAGAATCCAGCCAATAAGAGAAAATAAATCATGTAGGGGTCCATTTCTGTACAATGAGGATTAAAGGATCAAAACCAATGAACCAAATGAACTGGAATAGCTGACTTTGGATGACATGACTTTGATTTTTGATGAAAAGACCAGTAAAATTATGGTTGTCCAACTCCAGATCTTACCACACAAGACAACCACATAAGGTTTGATGAAGATTGGGATAAAAAAAACACAAAGTTATGAAGTTGAAACTTGACCTTTTTGTGCATATCCCATGCCAATTAAACAAAACATATATAAAGAAATATGCCTCCAAAAAGCAAATAGTTCAAATTCCACTGCATACATTACGCTCATTCCTGAAGATGTAGGCTTTCGGAATAATGTACACAGTAAACCAATTCCTGATCTAGAAAATTACTTTGTAAACAAAAACGTATTTCTCCCCTTATCATCCCATACATATATTTTCTTTGCCCTTATTTGATCTATGACCTTATTTGACTATATGACTTTGAGGTGAAGGTCACATTGACCTTAATATGGTACACTGCACACCTTCTGTGAAATTAACAGTCCAAACAAGACTTCATTCATTAATTCCATCATCACATAATACAAAGTACTGCAGTTTAAAGTTATGACACCTTGAGATCAAGGCTGCAGTTGCCTCATTGCAGTGCATTGTCCACCTTCAGTGGGTAATAGAAGTACACTTCAAGTCTGAATATTTAGGCCCTAATGATGCACTCAGTAAACAGTAAATACCTACACTTGAATATGTAGGCCCCTAATGATGCACTCAGTAAATACCTACACCTGAATATTTAGGCCCCTAATGATGCACTCAGTAGTTATCTACTCCTGAAAATGTCGGTCCTTAATATTGCACTCAGTAAATATCTACACCTGAATATGTAGGCCCCTAATGATTCACGCAGTAAATACCTACACCTGAATATGTAGGCTCCTAATGATGCACTCAGTAAATACCTACACCTGAATATGTAGGACCTAATGAGTCACTCAGTAAATACCTACACCTGAATATGTAGGCCCCTATTGATTCACTCAGTAAATACCTAAACCTGAATATGTAGGCTCCTAATGATTCACTCAGTAAATACCTACAACTGAATATGTAGGTTCCTAATGATTCACTCAGTAAATACCTACACCTGAATATGTAGGCCCCTAATGATTCACTCAGTAAATATCTACACCTGAATATGTAGGCCCCTAATGATTCACTCAGTAAATACCTACACCTGAATATGTAGGCTCCTAATGATGCACTCAGTAAATACCTACACCTGAATATGTAGGACCTAATGAGTCACTCAGTAAATACCTACACCTGAATATGTAGGCCCCTATTGATTCACTCAGTAAATACCTACACCTGAATATGTAGGCTCCTAATGATGCACTCAGTAAATACCTACACCTGAATATGTAGGCCCCTAATGATTCACTCAGTAAATACCTACACCTGAATATGTAGGCCCCTAATGATTCACTCAGTAAATACCTACACCTGAATATGTAGGCCCCTAATGATTCACTCAGTAAATACCTACACCTGAATATGTAGGCCCCTAATGATTCACTCAGTAAATACCTACACCTGAATATGTAGGCCCCTAATGATTCACTCAGTAAATACCTACACCTGAATATGTAGGCCCCTAATGATTCACTCAGTAAATACCTACACCTGAATATGTAGGCCCCTAATGATTCACTCAGTAAATACCTACACCTGAATATGTAGGCCCCTAATGATTCACTCAGTAAATACCTACACCTGAATATGTAGGCCCCTAATGATTCACTCAGTAAATACCTACACCTGAATATGTAGGCCCCTAATGATTCACTCAGTAAATACCTACACCTGAATATGTAGGCCCCTAATGATGCACTCAGTTAATACCTACACCTGAATATGTAGGCCCCTAATGATTCACTCAGTAAATACCTACACCTGAATATGTAGGCCCCTAATGATTCACTCAGTAAATACCTACACCTGAATATGTAGGCCCCTAATGATTCACTCAGTAAATACCTACACCTGAATATGTAGGCCCCTAATGATTCACTCAGTAAATACCTACACCTGAATATGTAGGCCCCTAATGATTCACTCAGTAAATACCTACACCTGAATATGTAGGCCCCTAATGATTCACTCAGTAAATACCTACACCTGAATATGTAGGCCCCTAATGATTCACTCAGTAAATACCTACACCTGAATATGTAGGCCCCTAATGATTCACTCAGTAAATACCTACACCTGAATATGTAGGCCCCTAATGATTCACTCAGTAAATACCTACACCTGAATATGTAGGCCCCTAATGATTCACTCAGTAAATACCTACACCTGAATATGTAGGCCCCTAATGATTCACTCAGTAAATACCTACACCTGAATATGTAGGCCCCTAATGATTCACTCAGTAAATACCTACACCTGAATTTGTAGGCTCATAATGATGCACTCAGTTAATACCTACACCTGAATATGTAGGCCCCTAATGATGCACTCAGTAAATACCTACACCTGAAGATGTAGGCCCCTAATGATTCACTCAGTAAATACCTACACCTGAATATTTAGGCCCCTGATGATTTATTTAGGCCCCTAAAGATGCACACAGTTTACTTACTCCTGAACAGATCCATATGCACTTCATCCTCCATGAAGATATTAGCCAAAACAGAAGTCAAATTGTCAATGTTGCTGGTCTGTTTGTAGTCAACCATGGCCTTGGTGTACAACTTGTAGGAGACTGGGCCCAGCACCTGTTTAACCTGCAATACCATATACATATACAACATCTACATTATCTCTGTTATCTAATAACTGACAGAGGTTATGTATGCCTAATTGTGTGTACAATGTATGACAATACTTGTGCTATGTATACTAAAACCTGTGTGCTAACTGTGACAATACCTGTGTTATGTATGACAATACTTGTGCTATGACAATATATGTTCTCTTTATGACCTGTGCTATAATATGGCAATGCCTGTGATATGACATTACCTGTACTCTGTATAGCAATGCCTGTGTGTGCTATGGAGGATAATACCTGTGTGTGCAGTGTATGACAACACCTGTGATATGTATGACACTACCTATGTTATATATGACAATATGTTACTATATGTGACAATACCAGTGTACTATGTATGACAATACCTGTACTAAGTATAACAATACCTTTACTATGTATGACAATACATGCACTAAGTATGACAATATGTGCACTAAGTATGACAATACCTGTACTATGTATGACAATACCTGTACTAAGTATGACAATACCTGTACTATGTATGACAATACATGCACTGAGTGTGACAATACCTGTACTATGTATGACAATACATGCACTAAGTGTGACAATACCTGTACTAGGTATGACAATATGTGCACTAAGTATGACGATACCTGTACTAAGTATGACAATACCTGTACTATGTATGACAATACATGCACTGAGTGTGACAATACCTGTACTATGTATGACAATACATGCACTAAGTGTGACAATTCCTGTACTATCTATGACAATACGTGCACTAAGTGTGACAATACCTGTATTATGTATAACAATACATGCACTAAGTGTGACAATACCTGTACTAAGTATGACAATATGTGCACTAAGTATGACGATACCTGTACTAAGTATGACAATACGTGTACTAAGTATGACACTACCTGTACTAAGTATGACACATACATGCACTAAGTGTAAAAATACCTGTGCACTAAGTATGACGATACCTGTACTAAGTATGACAATACCTGTACTATGTATGACAATACATGCACTAAGTGTGATAATTCCTGTACTATCTATGACAATACGTGCACTAAGTGTGACAATACCTGTAGTATGTATGACAATACATGCACTAAGTGTGACAATACCTGTACTAAGTATGACAATATGTGCACTAAGTATGACAATACGTGTACTAAGTATGACAATACCTGTACTAAGTATGACAATACATGCACTAAGTGTAACAATACCTGTACTAAGTATGACAATATGTGCACTAAGTATGATGATACCTGTTCTAAGTATGACAATATGTGTACTAAGTATGACAATACGTGCACTAAGTATGACAATACCTGTACTTTATGCTACAGGTATTGTCATACATAGTACAGGTATGGTCATACTTAGTGCATGTATTGTCATACATAGTACACGTATTGTCATACATAGTACAGGTATGACAATACCTGTACTTTATGCTACAACACCTGTACTATATGTTACAATTCCTGTACTATGTATGACAATACACGCACTAAGTGTGACAATACCTGGACTATGTATGACAATACATGCACTAAGTATGACAATACCTGTACTTTATGCTACAATACCTGTACTATATGTTACAATACCTGTACTATGTATGACAATACCTGTACTTTATGCTACAGGTATTGTCATACTCAGTGCATGTATGACAATACACGCACTAAGTATGACAATCCCTGTACTATATGTTACAATTCCTGTACTATGTATGACAATACACGCACTAAGTGTGACAATTCCTGTACTATGTATGACAATACACGCACTAAGTATGACAATACCTGTACTATGTATGACAATACATGCACTAAGTATGACAATACCTGTACTATATGTTACAATACCTGTGCTATATAAGCCTCAGCAGTATGAAGATGAGTCTGACTGGTCACTTGTGAGACTGTTTCTCCCTGACCAGACGTCACTGATGAAGACGTCGCTGAAGTTATCTGGGATGTTGTTGTTGACTTCCCGTCCATATCTTTGACACCTAAGATCTTTTGTGTCAGAGTCTTTGGTGAGGATTCTCTCTTCTATAAATAGCAATTTACCAATACATAGATAAAGACTATCATACATATTATGCAGTAATATCTGATAGAAATAAACAAAATAAAATCAATAGCAGTGTTCTGAGTTTTACAAGAGGCCAACAGGGCCGGTATTGCTCACCTGGATATTTGAGCAATCATGGGAAAATATTCTCAATAAAAGTACATTTGTAAATATTTCTATATATTGAATCTCTATGGCTGAAGAATGTTCCAGACTAAAGGTTTATACTCCTCTATCCCAGCATGCTGTTGGTCAAATATCATCACCCAGAGCCTCCTGGTATTGCAGAAGAAGTTGTTTCAAAATATTTACATATTTGACCCCAGCTGTATAACCATAAAAACAGGTCAAGGTCATTAATTTGAGGAAACTTTATAGCACTTTGTCCCAGATACCAACTGGCCAAATATCATGACCCTTGGTCCTTCAGTTCTTTATGGCCCAGTGTAATGCATAGAATGTACCTCCTGCATAAAATCTTACATTTCAATATTTCATTTAAAAAAAGGTAAAGATATGAGGAGGAGAACTCAAGACATTTTTAAGGTAATAGGATTGTGTCACCATTTCTCAGTAAATTTTCTTAAAATTTTGTAGTTATATTGCTTCGAAGTAAAGAAAATGTTCTGCCACAAACAAAATATAGGTTGTCAATAAAAATGATACTGACATAGATTAGTATTGCATTAATGTATATCAATTTAATAAATGCTGAAATTGTGTAAAATTAACTAGAACACTGACAGGTCAGTAAGGGCCCCGTCTTGTGGCAATATATCCCCCATAGTCATCGAGAAGTAATCTGCCCATATAGCTGAGCTTGACGTTTGACATTTGGACTTCAAAATAAATAGCAAGGAAGCAAAATATACATTTTACATGTGCTATGATGGGAGTCTTGTTTCCTTCCACCTTCATATTTGCTGGGCTAACAGAAATGTAAATACCGGTGCAATACTAATTTGTTAGCTTTGATTTGTTTTATTTCACCTTATATACCTCCTACATCAAGAGCCAGGGTCAAAGTCAGAGATCCACTTTGTCTTTGACCTTTGGACCCAAATGACCTTGACCATTAACCTAGTGACCCTGAACTTTGGTCAGTTGACTTATTCTTTAATTCCGACCAACTTTGCTTCTTGATATCATAACAAAATGTTCATCAGTGAAAAATACAAAACTTGACCTTGACCCTTTGGACCCCGTAACCTGGACCTAAGGTCAGTTGACTCTGTGTTAAGTTCTGAACAACATTGCTTCATAATGTCATAACAAAATGTTCATCAGGGAAATGGTACAAAATTTAACCTTGACCTTTGACCCAATGACCTTGACCTTTGGTCAGTTGACCCCTTGTTTAATTCTGATCAACTTTGCTTCATAATGTCATAGTGAAATGTTCACCAGTAAAAAGCTACAAAATTTGACCTTGACCCGATGACCTTGACCTTTGGTCAGTTGACTCTTTGTTTAATTCTGATCAACTTTGCTTCATGATGTCATAACAAAATGTTCATCAGTGAAAAGATAAAAAAAAATTGACCTTGACCGTTGAACCTAATGACATTGACCTTTGACCTTGATTTTTTACCTCAATGTGTATTTTTGTGAACTGAACCTCTTGACCAAGTTTCATGAACATCGGTCAATAAATACTAAAGTTATCAGCCAAGAACAGAATTTGTGGACGGACAGACAGACAGACAGAGTGATTACTATAGGGCACCCGTATCTCCGATACGGGGCCCTAATTATCTATAAACGATTACAAAATTGAGATTTTATAATAAAACCATATACACAGTAATTGTATGTAAGAGTTATCTTTCTTGAAAAACGTCACAGTAGTGAAATAGGTAGCCGGTTCATGTGACTCATTGATAAAAAACAACTGAATTAATGCCTGGATTGCTTGAAAAGACTTTAATATTGAGAGAACACACTGTTCTGTCAATAATAAACATGCAATATTCATCACAACTCTAGACTCATTAGAATATGAGAAAATTGTGATACTCAGTCTCCCTACATTGGATTTCCATTTATCAATACACTCCTATGACTTTAATGGTTTAAAGGTAATGGCCCGGGCAAGAACCAGAACCAGAAGAACCAGTACTAATACAATGTCTCCAGACATAATAATAATTTTCAACCATTGGTATCAGGTTTTTTTGGTGAAAGGTTTAAAAATTTACATTATGAAATTTACATTATGAAATAGCCATTGCTCAAGTTATGATTTTCAACCATTGGCATTAGTCTTTTAGGGGAGAAAAATTTGAACATTTTACAATTATGTAATAGTCCTTGAATAATGTCCCAGCAGCTAACAACTCCCCACTCCACCCAATACTGATACGTTTTTAACATTAAGGTAGGGGTGGGGTATTAATAGAATCCATCCCTGATGTGAGGTATGGATAAGGTACATGTAATTCAAACCCTCAGGATAAAATATTGAGCAGGAGACCCGAGACTTGCTTATTAGCTAAAAACCTGTAAAAACAGCTGCGCTTCTAGTAAAATTGTAAACTGTCTGCAAATTTTTCATTTGCATAAGAAGCTCGGATGGCAATTGTTAATGACGTCAATGACCCTGACTAACCCCAAAACGTCATAAATGTTGTCAGGAACAATAGCGTGACCCCGGAAGATCACTATAACTATAACGCCTGCAGTCTGCGCGTGTAAGCGATCCAGACCCGAGGGTTGGATAGAATTTCGGTCTAGTATGCAAGAAAATAAAATCTATATCTCCATTCATGCAAAGGGGAAGTAAATGATGGGGACACATAATTTGTGAATGTCAGTAAAGCATCACATTAATGGAGCAAGTCATTTAAATAATTTGCACTGTTGAATATTATGAAAGCATTCCCCTCACTGGATAAGACTATGACTTTTTTGCATCAAGGATAACTGTTTACACTATTTAAAGTTTTCTTACAAAACTAGAACACCCAGGAATTAATTTTGGGTGTTGCCCAAAATTTTAAACTCAGAAAAAGACAGGTTTTTGCACTTATCTAAAACTGATAAATTAGAATTGTCATGTCGGTTCTTTATTTATACTACTTTCTGCCACCAAATATATATATAACTTCTTTTTTGCTGAGATTGGGACGATTATACTTTCACCGCCAAACGGAGTGAGGCAATTTTTTTTCTCTGAAGATGTAATACTTTACTATTTCAAGCACTGCCGAGCGTAGAAAGCAAGAATTTATCGGACATTATTGCTATTGACAAACAGATCGAGTGAGGTGTAGAATAGTTTTCTGAGTTTGCAATGGAAATATATCATACATAAACATTATTACTCTCACACATTACCATTCATTCATTAAATATTCATTTATAATAAACTTCATATATGGCCATGGTACCTCTCTATTATTTCCAGGTATAATTAATGATGTGTATGTCAAATTAAATTACAGCTAAATTATGTCCGTTATATATAAGCATTGTTTAGAAAAGAGGTTAGAGCAGGTCCTAGAGGTACAGAAGGGAAAGTATGACTAAAGAGACAGAGAAAAAAAACAATGGGGGGGGGGGGGGGATGTTCACAATTTAATATTAATTCATTTTGTCATAAATATGAATGATGATTCTGCATGCTATTTCACAATAAAAGACAAACAGTTGATAATACAATACATCTCCAGCACACACACAGATATGGAGATATTAGCCAGGTGGCATAGGACCAGTAGTAAGCGCCTGATAAGGCAGCTCCTGCGAATTCCTCAATATTGTATAGATTAATATATATATGCTTATTGTATTGACTGTATAAAATTGTGTATCTATGTACTGTAAAGCGCTTTAGAGTGGCTTATCTTAGCTTATCTTAGATAGGGCGCTATATCAAATGTTGTATATTATTATTATTATTATATATATGTACAATGGCAACACCTAATGAAAAGGATGTACACGCCAGGCTTTTATGCTAACATTGATTATTAGTCACCTGATGAAGTAATGCTAGTATAAGGTGGATGCTTCATTGTCTTTGACATTTTTGAAATTTATATTTTTTAATTGGTATAGTAAGTCACTCCTGGTGACCATGTGTACTTGAAACCACTGGGGAAAATACAGGTACCGTATATCTATCATGAAATAGACTCTACCTTTGAAATAACACTTTACCTATACCTAATTCCATGACAGGGTATATGATCACCACACCGTGACCTTAGAACAATAAGATTAGGTAGAGACAGTCCTCTGAGCCTTGATCACCACTGACCTGACTGGAGACCCTACTAATTTATATATAGACAATGGAAGATTAATCCCCTATTGTTTAGAGTATAAGTAGTGGACTCTTTATTTTGGGCAACACCCTTAGGCATAATTATATAGATATTCAAACTATAGGCGAAGGGAAGCCATAGAAAATCATAGTTCAA
This sequence comes from Mizuhopecten yessoensis, assembly GCF_002113885.1. Lineage (NCBI taxonomy): Eukaryota > Metazoa > Mollusca > Bivalvia > Pectinida > Pectinidae > Mizuhopecten > Mizuhopecten yessoensis. The sequence continues at coordinate 110,502 of NW_018405393.1, forward strand.
GGGATGGTTGATAGAAGAAGGAAATCCCATATGAAATAGAGGAAAATCTTCAAAAACCTTCATCCAAATTATTTTTGGACACAGAAAAAAGGGTGTTGCCTGGGCAACTAGGGCAACACCCCTGGGTCTGCCACTGAACACGAAAAGTCAGCAAGGGCCCTGCCAATGTGCCTGAACATACCCTACCCCCCTGCCATGGTCTATTTTTAGTAACCTTGACCTTGACCAGTTTTTAAAGCCCTATTGCACAATCTACATATCATAGTGTAACACCATCTCAAATTTATAAAATATCAGTCTTTTAGATTCCAAAATAAGGACTGTAAATGGTCAATTTTTGGTAACAGTGACCTTGTAATTAGAAACTTTTAAATCCCTACTGCATATTCGAATTCATATCAAAGTATCACCATATCTAATTTGAAAAGATTAGACTTTTGGATTCCAAAATAAGGACTAATTCCCTTCTCCCTCAATTCTATTTTTAGTGACAGTGACCTTGACCTTCAAATATTATTGAACAATTATTGCACATCTATATTTCACAGTGTATCTTCACGTTTTGTTTTTTGTTTTTTTATTATTTTGAGATAAGGACCAACCGCACAGAGTATCACTATACCAAATTTCAGAAAGATTAGTTTTAAGATTCTGAAATAATCTCCTAAAACAAGAGATTTAAGGGATGGACTTGCAAACAGACAGACAGATTGACACTTTTATTAATATAGGGCACCCACAGCTCTGATGCAGGGCTCCTAATAAACCTAACAACGACAACAAGCATATATTATACTATGCAACAGTACTTTTGCCTGTAATCCAAAAATGTCAAATAAAAACTAGACAGAAGAAAAAAAATATACTAAAAAGAAAATATTCCTACCTTGATAACAATTTTTTTCTTAACAGGAATTTTGGCTTCCAACCCAATAGGTTTGTTGAATGCAAGATTCTGAAATAAAAAAATAACACTACTTGTAATGAAATACAAGTAAATCTATCACATTATTTCAGTGACTATTTATAATAAAAGTGATTCAAAGTTTAATTTCATTTAATTAAGTTATCTTGCTATGAAATGAATATATAAATTATTACTTTAATTCAGCAATATTTAAGAGAAATCATATCATGTAAAACATTAAGACATATTAAATACATAGAGTTCATTTGTAACACAATAGATTGAACTTAGTATTCAGTGTCAATTATAGAAACAATGTATATCAATAGACATACAACCCTATTAACAAATGTTAAAAACATAAACTCTAAATAATGAACTTCTATAAATATCTTACAGCATACTTATGCATGCATATCATGAGTGATTATTGCCACGTAATTAAAAAAAAAAAAAAAATAATAATAATAGGAATGTGTGATGTATATTGTAAATGTTTTCCAAATTTTAAGGATTTTTACCTGTATACATATTACATTTATCAATATCATCTCAAAAACCAATTACTGATTTGTCATTAATTTGATTTTAATGACTTTGTACATGCAGTATTAGATATATCTATCATTTTTTATATTCATATACTACTGCCTGTTCCCTTTGTTTTGTATATTTATGCAATATTTCATGATAAATCAAAATTCTTTTCATCTCGACGTGCCATGTTCTCGTGTTGGAGTCATACAACTTTCATTACAAAAGCCACTTTATAACAACAAGTCAACATCAATAACTATTTCTCAACGTCACCTGAAAAAAATAACTCAATTCTGTTCAAGTCTGCATTATAGAAGTCAAAATTCAATTGCTTTAAATGTGCTATAAACTTTCCAGTAAGTAATAACAATTGGTTTCAAACTAAAAGATAAGATATTAAATTATATATAAAAAGCTGCTTTTTAACCACTTGACTTGAAAACTTTGTGGGAACATCCCAAAACTATAATAGTCTTATTGGGTTTTTAAATATATTTTTTTATCACTTTGTACGAGAACAAAATATAAATTTAATTATCAAATTTAACATTTTTTAAAATTGTTTTTCTACAAAAAAAATGTTAAATATTTTTGCTAGGACTTTCTATCAATTGTTTAGGACATCTTTGTTAGATTCAGGTATAAAACACTCATTACCTGTATGTATGTAGGTAATTCTTTGTATNTCTCTATACATTGTATTGTGAAAGAGAATAAAGTTGAATTGACTATTAGGGTAATTATGACCCTATGGTGTTGGTGTCCATAATTATTGAGTAGACATTAGCAATTAATTACCTGGCCTTCTGTTGGTAATTGGATCACACCTGTGCCAGGTAAGTGACCATCACCACACACAAAGGCACTAATCTTTTGTTCTCGAACACCTCTACTTCCTTGTTATCACAATCACTCAAATAATACTCAACTATACCATCTGTTAATTCAATTAGGATTAATCAAAATATGTCAAACTCTAGTGCAATTTCAACACTGTCCAGTATATATAAACCAATGCTCCATACTTTCCAAATCACTCAGCTTATTGGTAGCCTAACAAGCAAGACATTAGTGGGAGAGAATAAGGTAAGTCTTTCTGTTTCCATACAAATGATATTTGTTTATCCTTTCCTGGTACTTACTAGGTGCTGATGATTATCAACCATTAGCACTAGCCTGTGCTGGTAGAGGATAGACTTCAACATCCACAAGACCCTCACTATACCTTACACCATTTCCTTTCCTAGTACTTGCTATGTGCTG
>NW_018405393.1:116154-127629 GCF_002113885.1 Mizuhopecten yessoensis
TCGATGTACTGTTTTTGTTGTATTGAAGAGAGAAGGATAAATCATCATTTCAACTTTTTCTATTGTAACTTACACTCCACATCATTGCTCCTTTTCCTTTCCTAGTACAAGCTATGTGCTGGTTTGTAATTAACAATTAGCACTAGCCTGTGCTGGTACAGGAATGGTGTCCTCACTTCAGTCAACAATTCCCCTTTTCATTTCAGATGTAAACATGATGACCAGTAGAATTTGCCTCACTCTTTCCTAGAGAAAATAGCTGGTGCTGGTTGATATTCATCAACTGGCACTAGCCTGTGTTGGTAGAGGAATGGTGTCCTCTCTCCATCAACTTTTTCCTTCTGTCTGTCATTTGATGATTAAATCCATTTGAATAAGCAATATCTGTCAATCAAATTACTTGGAAGGAAATGTTTCACCCCTAGCACTAGCTTGTATGAGTAAATAAAGGTTTTAATGTCTTTATTAGGGAAGTCTCGGCAGACAACTCCCTTTCCTGTGTTTCCTTGACATTTTTAAACTTAAATGCTTGTGCTGCTAGAAAATATGTAAAATAACCTTTTCTAGGGTGATCTGAGATCTTTGTCTACCTGCTCACCAATGTAGATCTACACTAACATACTCCAGATCAATCATTCTAGTGAAATCAGTGATAGCTGTAAATAAGAAATTGATGTAATATTTACTTACAGTGTCAAAGGAGTCATCTAGCAGGTCAGTATCAGTTTTCTGGAAATAAAAAAGAAACTGTATCTTAGTATAAGTTTGTATATTTATATATAAATGTCTTGCTTAGAAATATCAAATAAGTTAATAATGATAATAACAAGAGGCCCAGAGGGCCTGTATCGCTCACCTGGATATCTAAGCAATCATGGCAAAAAATTCTCCAATTGAGATCCAAGGGAATATGCCAGACCTTAAGGCCAATCCTTGAAGCATATCTGTATTTGATTTTTTATGCCCAGCAAGTTTATGTATGGTTATGGGGTGGGGATCTCAACTGTTTCCAAGCTGTGACTCAGAAACTAGGTCCCTAGGATTGTGGCCAGACCCCAGGATCAATTCTAATATCATGACTGCATTTGTCTCTTTTTGCCCAGCATTTGTATATATAGTTTTGGGNAGGGATGCTTCCAGTTAAATATGGTTGATATCCATCTCTTAGTTCCAGAGAAGATGTCGCTTAAAGCAATATAGCCAAATTGCCCCCTTATTGCCCCGCCCCTCAGCCCCCTGGGGGGTCAGCCCCATCATTTGTACAATTTTGAATCCCCACCACCTAGGGATGCTTCCAGTCAAATTTAGTTAAATTCCAATAAGTGGTTAAGAAGAAGAAGTCGTTTAAAGAAATTGTTGACGGACGGACGGACGACGGACGGACGACGGACGACGGACGGACGGACGACGGAAGCCACTGTATGGCATAAGCTCACCTTGGTCCTTTGGACCCGGTGAGCTAATAATAATAGTTCAAGGTTCATATATACCGCTTTATCACAACCTAGTTTGTAGGTCGTCTCAAAGCGGTTCCCCACAAATTATTACCCTGGTTATAGGGTCCTTGCAACCAACCAACATCTTTCTCAACTCCCTGGGGAGCATACAACCAGTGCTGCCACTTCGGCGCTCACAGTTAGCATTCTACAATTCTAGCACTGCCCAACCACGTACTCATTTACAGCTGAGTAGACTGGAACAAGTGGAGAAAAGTATCTTGCTCAAGGATACAACACAGTGCTGTGACGTGACTCGAACCTGCAACCCTTCTAAAAGCTCTTGTGAATCAAGCATTATGACAATATATAGTCTCACTTCAGAAACAGAACATAATAACAGCTCTAAATTCTCCTTCATATCAGCATATATTGAGAGAAGGCATTCCTATTTTACCTTGTCAATTCAATGTCATATTTTACCATTTGCCACAACAAATACAAGAGGCCCAAGGGCCTTAGCGGTCACCTGAGTTATATCATAGGTACTGGTAGCTTTATTTTATTGTTTAGATGTGATGTGGAAACCAGCATGTAAACTAAGTGAAACACAATACATGTCATGTCATCAAAGGATAAGAATTTAAAAATATTGGAATGTTCCGTTTGGGACCCCGCCCTAGCCCCTGGAAATGGCGCAGGAATTCCAATTTCGCAATATAATACCCTCATCCACCAAAGATGATTCTGACCAAGTTCGAATAATTTTCTGCTGAAAATGGATAAAATATACCCAAAAGTGTTATTTCCCTATATAAACTATAGTAAACTTTACCCCCTACCCAAGGGGGAACAGATGGCTCAGGGGTCCTGAAATTGACAATTTCAATAACGCTCCTGATGATCTTTCTATCCATGCAATGAAATTGACTGTAGTACCTCTGAGTCTGGAGAAGAAGATTTTTGAAATATTGGTAAATTTCCCCTTTGGGGCCCGCCCTGACCCCTAGGGTTGGGGTAGGAATCCTAATTTTACATTTTAAAACCATCTTCCTCCAAGGATAATTCTCTTCCTTCAAGGATAATTCTAACCAGTAAGAATAATTTCCTACAGAAAATTGTCAAAATATTCTTACTGGTTAGAATTGGGTATATTTTATCCATTTTCAGCAGAAAATTATTCAAACTTGGTCAGAATCATCTTTGGTGGATGAGGGTATTATATTGCAAAATTGGAATTCCTGCGCCATCCCCAGGGGATGTTGTTTCCCTATATAAACTATAGTAAACTTTACCCCCTCTGCACGGATAGCTTAGGGGTCCTGAAATTTACAAATTAAATAGAGACCCGGATGATCTTTCCATCCATGCAGAGAAAATGACTGTAGTACCTCCGAGTCTGGAGAAGATTTTTGAAATATTGGTTAATTTTCTCTTTGGGGCCCCACCCTGGCCCCAGGGGTTGGGGTAGGAATCCCAATTTTACAATTTTGTAGCTTCATCTACCAAGGATGATTCTGACCAAGTTTAAAAAATTCCATCCACTGGTTCTTGAGAAGAAGTTGAAAATGTAAAAAGTTAACGCACGACTACGGACGGAAAGTAATCGGAATATGTCACTTGAGCAAAGCTCAGGTGACCTAAAAACAGAGAGTCATGGCCCATTGAATACCTTTTATTTTTAGTACTGACCAACCTGAGTTGTTATTCATGAAACTGTTCATGTTGCAGAGATTTTATGCTAAAGCCAACTTTCTTGTGATGCACTTAAATAATGTGAGACAGAAAGCAAGTTTTAACACTTAAAATAGTTTTGGCATGAATTCCTTCAATTTTTTTTTCCAAATCATGGACAAAATGCATATTTTTTTTTTGAGTTATCAATAAAATAAAGAAAGTGGGATTGAGTACAAAATCTCGGTTGGAGCATGAAAATAGTTTCATGAACGAAACCCCAGAAGTATCCCTATTCAATCATGTTTAAAGCACCAACTCACTTCACATTTACACGGAGAACACAGTACATGATGCCCCTGGTCTAACTCCCTTTAAAAACCTCATCTCTCTTTCAAACACAGCTCTACGTCCCTGCTGGTCTATCTCCCCTTGAGGGAACAAGAATATAACAATAACTCACCTCACTTTCAGTCAGGGCCCCTAGGAGACTGTGCTTCTTGTTCTTCACCACTGACTGCCTGGTCTGCTCATATTGAATCTGTAGCCTGGCATTCTCCTCTAGAAAACAAATTTGCTCAAATAATTTTCAAATTTAAACATTTTTCATACTTTCAAACTGTGCTACTTGTCTAAACAACTGAAGTTGGGTATTTGAAAGATTTCTCTGACGATATAAGTATGTATACCGTTTTCTAAAACCCAGTAAAATTGCTACATCCCTATCCTTCTTAAAATACAATTGTTGTATTATTTTATAAACAGTTCAATCAGTTCCATTATATGTGGTTAAAGTACAACATGTTCGCCATCTGCTTTCTATATACATGTACAGTTTTGCCTCCTTCCTTTCTGTATTCTCCAGTAGGTCTTTTTTTTCCGTACCAGAGACACTTCTCTACTATTCTACAATCTGACACTAGGTAATAACAAAGTATCCTCATAGCCACCTCATAGGTGTCAACCACCCAAACCTCCAATGAGGGAGGGTTGACAGCTATGCCACCAACTCCTACCTTCCGTGTTACGAAGACTCTTCACATGCTGTTCCACCTTACGAGCCTGCTCTAGCTTTGGGGTGACCTTTGCCCTTGACAAAGTGGGAGCAAAATGTGCTCCATGACATCCAGCTGTTAACTGTTTCTTTTTCTGCGGTTGTGGAGCTGGCAACTATATACAAAATAAAGGACAGGTGTTTTGAGGCTATACACTGTACAACGGGAACTTTTCGCCGTACTTTGACTTACGCCTTTTTTCACTCTCCCCAATGAGGGTAAATTTATCACAACAGCAAATACTGGTACAAAAATTACAATACAAAATGTATATAGTAATTACATGTGAATAGCGAAATTCAAAATAGGATAACAAGGATTTTATTGGGGGTGGGGGGCTTATTAAAGAAATTACAAAAATCACCAAACATATTTTCAGGTCGTTTAAATAATAATATGGGATTGTAATTTGGTTTTTATACCTGCCTATGAAGTAGAGAGTCTTTACTTCTTTGACTTGCGTGACTTTTGCATTTGAAAGACTGTCATTTCTTTCTTACTTACGGTTTTCTCAGCAGCTTTGAAGAAGACCATGATGTCCTTCAGACTTTGCCCAAAACTGTTGTATTTGTTGACATGTGGACGTACCCATATAGGTAACTGTTTCACCGAGTTCTCATAGGAAAATCTAGAAATAACACAAGACATATGGTGATCTCGTGGGAAAACTTATAAATAGCAAAAGTCAGAAATTTATAGGAAAACTTAGAAATATTACACATTGTTCACACTACCTACTATAAATTGTGACGTTATCTTAATTGACAACAATAGTACTGGGGGCCGAACAAAATACGCCGGTCGAATGCCATATAGTGTTATATACTTTCTTACATTTCAATAAGATCTGCATCATTCTAAGAGTGGTTAGCTGATATGCTATAAAAAATGTAGGAGAAGATCTTCAGACAAAAAATCAAATACTGAAATGAATAAAGGGCAATTACTTTTGGAAAAATTGTTGAATCAAAATTCTTTTAAGGGAGACACAACTTCATATCATGGCTATTATGTATACTAAGTTTCAAAGAGATCCGTTTAAAAATGTAGGAGGAGCTTTCCGGACAAAAATCAAATACTGAAATGAATAAAGGGCAATTACTTTTGGAAAAATTGTTGATTCAAAATTCTTCTAAGGGAGACACAACTTCATATCATGACTATTATGTATACTAAGTTTCAAAGAGATCCGTTTAAAAATGTAGGAGGAGATTTCCGGACAAAAATCAAATACTGAAATGAACAAAAGGCAATAAACTTTGCAAAAATCGTTGAATCAAAATTCTTTTAAGGGAGACACAACTTCATATCATGACTATTATGTATACTAAGTTTCAAAGAGATCCGTTTAAAAATGTAGGAGGAGATTTCCGGACAAAAATCAAATACTGAAATGAATAAAGGGCAATTACTTTTGGAAAAATTGTTGAATCAAAATTCTTTTAAGGGAGACACAACTTCATATCATGGCTATTATGTATACTAAGTTTCAAAGAGATCGGTCGAGAAATGTAGGAGGAGATTTCCGGACAAAAATCAAATACTGAAATGAACAAAGGGCAATAACTTATGGAAAAATTGTTGATTCAAAATTCTTTTAAGGGAGACACAACTTCATATCATGACTATTATGTATACTAAGTTTCAAAGAGATCGGTCGAAAAACGTAGGAGGAGATCTCCGGACAAAATTCAAATACTGAAATGAGCAAAGGACAATAACTTTTGGAAAAATTGTTGATTCAAAATTCTTTTAAGGGAGACACAACTTCATATCATGATTATAATGTATACCAAGTTTCAAATAGATCAGTCGAAAAATGTAGGAGAAGATTGCCGGACAAACAAAGTTTACGCCATATGGATGGAAGGACAATGCCATACCATAATACTACCGTCAAATTCCTGTCAAATTTGACGGTCGTATAAAAAATGATAAACCTCAATAATAAACATTAAAATTGAAATGTACTGAATGGGGTTTCTTACAGCATAAAAGATACAACTCAGATGAAAAACAATTTTATATGCATATTTTTTCATCTGTTTACCTTGTATCACAAAGAATGATGGCACCGTAGTCATGGCGATGTCTGATGACACGCCCAATAGCCTGATTGACAGCCCGTGAAGCCTGCTGTTTGTACCAGTCATTTCCAGTCAGAGTCTAAAAACATTGGTTTATGTTAATAATTGAAGGTCTCTATCATTCGTTCAATTCATCAGTTTGTCAGAGTTAGCAGACATAATTTCTCCAAATTTTGTTAAGACAAGCCATTCAGATAGATATGTCCCGCCTGTGCCCCGCTTTGACCATCAATGCACATATCAGAGAAACGCAAAAACTTAATATTGATGGAGATGTCAATGGACCATGAGAGGTATGCCGCATCCATCATTCGATGCATGGGTTGAGATGTACTACCCAAGATGCAGCACTTATAGTTTCAGAGAAATTAACTTAAATGCAAAAACTTAATGTTGATGGAGATGCTGACAAAGTCAATGGAACATGAAAGGTAGGCCGCATCCATCATTTGATGCATGGGTTGAGATGTACTACCCAAGATGCAGCACTTATAGTTTCAGAGAAATTAACTTAAATGCAAAAACTTAATGTTGATGTAGATGCTGACAAAGTCAATGGACCATAAAAGGTAGGCAGCATCCAGCATTTGATGCATGGATTGCGATGTACTACCTAAGATAGTAAGATGCATCTATGGTCCAAGTTTGGTTGGCCTAGAGCACTTATACTTTCAGTGAAACTAACTTAAATGCAAATATCATATGGGAATATCTGACATAGGTGGATGTAGATTTTCGTATCAGTTCGAACAATGCACCTGGTATGTCTGTTTGCCTTTCATTTCATCGAGAAACTCCATTTTTAGTTTGACCTTGGGGTCCATACGTGGCGGGTAAGGCAGGCCTGTGATTATGACCGCTCGACCGTTGATATCAGAAAAGTCAAGGCCCTCGCTCACCTGTGTAAAAAAAATAAAGCAACTTTTTGCGAATTCATTGCCCAAACTTTACAGAAAAATAAACAATGTTTATCTAACTTTTAAGTGTCCTGCCATATGCTCACTAAAATAGACTGTCAGAACTACCTGTAACCTCGTCAAACTTCTACGGGTTATGGCCATCTTCCATCTAGAAACACATCACATATCATTGTAGATGTCCATCTATCACTAGATATGCACCTACATCATAGTGAAGTCACTGTCATCTCTCCTTAGAAAATCAATTTGAGACTGTTTTGAATGCACACACTGAGAACAATATGAGGATTTATTTATCACAGAATCATAGAGGAGTATGAAGTCTGGAATACTGCAAAATGTCCTTCCAAGGTTGTAATAATTGATCACTAGTCTTTCACATTAGTAGGTAAATAACTATTTTTCCTACAAACTTAAAATTTAACATCTCTTCTGAAAACAAATGTACTTACACGAATCATCAGTATCAGTAAAACTACAATAAATTATTCATCTCAATTGATACATGATGAACCCTGATCAACATCAGATTCATTAAATACCATGTACTACTGATGTAGATTCCACTGGCTCCAGTTAGCAGTGTCTTAGTGCATATCAACACACCATATACCAATAGTTTGATATTGTTACACCAAGTAGAAAGTGTTCAGAAACATCGGACAGCATGCTATTCAACCTACCTTTCCTCGACACACTGCTACAAAAATAGCACCATTCAGACTGGGGTCGTTGATTTTCTCGTAATAACCTTCCATTGCCTGAAAATACAGTCATAAAACCTTCAACAAGGTCAAAGGTTTGTAAACATTGAGCTTTTTACCATTTTCTTATTCTGTTGTTTTACTGGTTTTTTAACATATGGTTTTTTTTAACACATGAAAAGTGGCTACCGGTAGTAATGGTGTCAAAAGTGTTGTAATTATGTTAAATGCGTAGGGATCAATAAAATCTATTACATGTAACTGAGGGAGATCGGGTTACCTCAGTCCAGGGTTAAGATTCTCTAACATAATCCCAACCGAGATTTAAGCAGAATTTTAGCGCTCGACTGAGATATCCTGATCTANCTTAAGGGAGACACAATTTCATATCATGATTATTATGTATACCAAGTTTCAAAGAGATCGGTCGAAAAACGTAGGAGGAGATCTCCGGACAAAATTCAAATACTGAAATGAGCAAAGGGCAATAACTTTTGGAAAAATTGTTGATTCAAAATTCTTTTAAGGGAGACACAACTTCATATCATGACTATTATGTATACTAAGTTTCAAAGAGATCGGTCGAAAAACGTAGGAGGAGATCTCCGGACAAAATTCAAATACTGAAATGAACAAAGGGCAATNGACTGGGGTCGTTGATTTTCTCGTAATAACCTTCCATTGCCTGAAAATACAGTCATAAAACCTTCAACAAGGTCAAAGGTTTGTAAACATTGAGCTTTTTACCATTTTCTTATTCTGTTGTTTTACTGGTTTTTTAACATATGGTTTTTTTTAACACATGAAAAGTGGCTACCGGTAGTAATGGTGTCAAAAGTGTTGTAATTATGTTAAATGCGTAGGGATCAATAAAATCTATTACATGTAACTGAGGGAGATCGGGTTACCTCAGTCCAGGGTTAAGATTCTCTAACATAATCCCAACCGAGATTTAAGCAGAATTTTAGCGCTCGACTGAGATATCCTGATCTAGCTCAGTTACAGGTAATAGATTTTGTTTCTTGCACTTTTTATTCGAAAAGACTATTCCATGCCACTATAGACTACAAGTATCCAGTCTGAGGCCTCAAATAAATATGGCTTCTTCACTACTTAATATAAGCTACATTTGAATGCTTCCTTGTAAAAATGTAGTCCGTCCTTACAAAGAACACAACGTATTTCACAGTGTAGATTATATCGGATGAGATTGATAGAATCTCTGACCCCCTTGGGGAATCTCAACCCGAGGGTGAAGATTCTTAAGTTTCCAAACACCAGGCTTTGCCGAATCTTTCCCTGAGGGTTGAGATTCCCCTATCTCACCCACAAGGGNTAGTCATCATGTATGTCAGGAAATCATCAACGAGGATGTTGTTGTCAGGACAACAGTCATCAAGTATGTCAGGAAATCATCAACGAGGAATGTTGTTGTCAAGACAACTGTCATCATGTACATAAAGAAATCATTGATGAGGAATGTTGTTGTCAGGACAACTGTCATCATGTACATAAAGAAATCATTGACAAGGAATGTTGTTGTCAGGACAACTGTCATCATGTACATAAAGAAATCATTGATGAGGAATGTTGTTGTCAGGACAACTGTCATCATGTACATCAAGGTAATCATTGACAAGGAATGTTGTTGTCAAGACAACAGTCATCAAGCATGTCAGGAAATCATCAACGAGGATGTTGTTGTCAGGACAACAGTCATCAAGTATGTCAGGAAATCATTAACGAGGAATGTTGTTGTCAGGACAACTGTCATCAAGCATGTCAGGAACTCATCAATGAGGATGTTGTTGTCAGGACAACAGTCATCATGTACATCAGGAAATCATCAACGAGGATGTTGTTGTCAGGACAACAGTCATATGTACATCAGGAAATCATCAACGAGGAATGTTGTCAGAACAGTCATCTTGGACATCAGGAAATCATCAACGAGGAATGTTGTCAGAACAGTCATCGTGGACATCAGGAAATCATCAATAAGGAAAATCAAGATTTTACTTTATACACAAACAATGTACGTACCAAACGTGTCGCAACGTTTCAAGACCGACCGGTTTGTGTATAAAGTAAAACTTTGATATAACATGTTATAGTCTGAAACAAGTCATCCTAGACATCAGGAAAATCATCAAGACTGTTGTTAGTACAGCTGCTGTCAAGTCGACCACCAGGAAAATAGCTACCTACATTGTAAAGCAATCTCTACTTACCCCGGTATATCAGTACCAGGTATTTCTTTAATTGGTTAAGTACCAGCTCTGTCACTACCTATATATATTTGCTACAATAGCAATTCTTTATAGTTCATGGAACCCGTATTAAACTAACCTTCACATGGTCACCTGTAACACCTCCAATCCTAGATACCATACAACATGCATTAAAACAACTCAGAGTTGAGCTAAACCTATCCAAACATCTATATTACTGAGGTACAGAATCAGTGCTAACATTTTTAGCTAACTTACAAACACTTCCCACATCCTTCTCCACACCACTTTACTCTGAATATGCTCGTTTGTTGTGGTATTAAAATTCGGTTGACTAGACAGTGTGATTGCCTCTTTTGTTTATTTTTAATTTGTACCCAAAAAATATTTTTTTCAAAATATTTTAAACCTAACAAGACAATTCAGCGAATTATAGTCCCCCACCTAATGCAAAATGCAGATGATAAATTTGTGCAGGAACTAATTCTATATATAAATGTTTGACAGACCCACAGTATTCAATAAGGAGTAGTGTCAGTGACCTGGTCAAAAACAGAGTGACCTACTTTTAATACGTGACACACCGCCGCACCAAGGTGAACCCATACTCCAAGTATGAAGTTCCAGTGACTAGTAGTGTAGGAGATAGAGCCAGGACAAACTTGTTCTTTGATGCAGGTCAAAGGTCAAAATGTAGGTCAGAGTGACCTACTTTTGATACAAGACACACCGCCTCACCAAGGTGAACCCATACCCAAAGTATGAAGTTCCAATGACAAGAAGTGTAGGAGATACAGCCTGGACAAGATAGCTGAAGGAGGGACGGAAGTATGGAAGGACGGAAGGACGGACGGACTCGACACAAAACTATAGTCCCCCCCGGTTCCCAGTGGGGGACTAATTAGTGTCATCAAATGGCATGAAAAATATACACAACGTGACTTGATCATGTTTGACTCACCTATAACATTCCCGAGAGATGACATGTAACTTGGCTTGAATCTACAACACAGAGACAAAAAAAACGATAAGGAAACGTTTGCCACAGTTTAACTTTTGAAATAGGTCACACATCAGTACAATGTTTAACATAATGGTTAAAACAATACTTAACAGAAGTATCAGTGAAAGGCCTGACATAAGTGTCTGTACAATATTTAACAGAAGTATCATTGAAAGGCCTGACATAAGTGTCTGTACAATACTTGACAGAAGTATCAGTGAAGGCCTGACATAAGTGTCTGTACAATACTTGACAGAAGTATCAGTGAAATGCCTGACATAAGTGTCTGTACAATACTTAACAGAAGTATCATTGAAAGGCCTGACATAAGTGTCTGTACAATACTTGACAGAAGTATCAGTGAA
>NW_018405393.1:128002-153832 GCF_002113885.1 Mizuhopecten yessoensis
TTTGACATATTTGACCCCTGTGACCTTGAAAGTAGGTCAAACCTTTTTTTGTTTTCAAACTTTGTCTGGCTCTATCCAAGGAAGACAACAGCCAAATATAAAGATTCTATACCTTTCAGTTCTTCAGAAGAAGTCGTTTGAAGTGTTTGACACATTTGACCCCTGTGACCTTGAAAGAAGGTCAAGGTCATTTTCGTTCTCAAACTTTGTCGGGCGTTTCCCGCAAGCCACCAGCCAAATATAAAGATTCTATACCTTTCAGTTCTTCAGAAGAAGTCGTTTGAAGTGTTTGACACATTTGACCCCTGTGACCTTGAAAGAAGGTCAAGGTCATTTTCGTTCTCAAACTTTGTCGGGCTCTTTCCCAGGAAGCAATCAATCAAATATAAAGATTCTATACCTTTCAGTTCTTTAGAAGAAGCCGTTTGAAGCATTTGACATATTTGACCCCTGTGACCTTGAAAGTAGGTCAAACTAATTATCATTCTCAAACTTTGTTGGGCTCTATCCCAGGAAGCCACCAGCCAAATATAAAGATTCTGTAACTTTCAGTTCTTCAGAAGAAGTCGTTTGAAGTGTTTGACACAGTTGACCCCTGTGACCTTGAAAGTAGGTCAAGTTCATTTTCGTTCTCAAACTTTGTTGGGCTCAATCCCAGGAAGCCATCAATCAAATATGAAGATTCTATACCTTTTAGTTCTTCAGGAGAAGTTGTGTAAAGGAAAAATTGAAGGACGAGGATGGACGGACGACGGACGACGCATCCCGACATAAGCTCACTTGCCCTTCGGGAAGGTGAGCTAATAATATGATGTGTCACAGCTTGTCTGAAGCAACGTTCTCTGTCCTAACTTATTATAAAAGTGAACAAAGAACAGACTCTAATGGAGAATTGTTCCAGCAGTTTCGGTTTATATCAGGCCAAAGAAATTATTGACTATAGATAGTTATTTCCATCAGTGAGAGCTTGACAGATAAATTTTATGAAGATTGTGGTGAACCAGCTCATGCAAAACCTCATCACTTACCCTGTTTCTCTGCTGCCTTGCTCCATAAATCTGCCTTCTTCCCAAACTTCTTGTTACTCTGACTTTCCTGTATATGTACCTGTCGAGTACAAATATTAAAATAATATAAGACATGTATACATTTACTATCATCTACTGGTGAGTTAAATCAGTCTTCGAATTTGGGATCTACACACCATAGACAATTAGGTCTATATGATTAAGATGTCTTATAGACCTACCGGTACTGAAAGGTTGATAGATCAAACTTGACCAAGATAATTTTACTTGTAAATTTAAGTGTTCAATAACATGAAATAAGGAAAAAACGTGTTATGATAAAGGAAGACAAGTAATCTCACAGACGACTTTTCCCCTCACTATTGTACTAATCATTGAATCATATACATCATAGGATATAACTTCATATCTAATAGAATCTCTCAACCCCTTGGGGTGAGATAGGGGAATCTCAACCCGAGGGGAAAGATTCTTAAGTTGCCAAACACAAGACTTTGCTGAGTGTTTGGCAACTTAAGAATATTTCCTCGAGGGTTGAGATTCCCTTATCTCACCAACAAGGGGTTGAATGATTCTTTTTCTCTTACCCTGTTCACCCATTGGTATCATAAACAAAATGAAGTGACGTCATACCATTGTTATGAATAGGGGAATCCCCCCGTCTCAACCCTAGGGCGAGACAAGGAAATCTCGCACCGGTAAAATGGTGGATATCCCTGTCCAGGGTAAGAGAAAACTTGGTTACCATAGACCTAGTGTTTTTACAGCGTGATTGTCTATGGGTCTGCCATTAAGTTCGAAAACTGAGTTTTACCACTGAAGAGGATAAGGAGACTTCTTATCTGTGTGCTGGGACGGACAGGGAATTAAAAAGGGACAATACTATTGGGTGAAGGAACTGAAAACTTTCTTAAAAAGTATATGTTTTCTTACAATGACTTAATTTTTAACAAGATAAGGTGTAAAATGTCATTAAAACAGTTCTATTCAATGAATTTATTCAATTTGAGCCAAAAACAAGACAAAAAGGTTAGTTTTAAAGTTTAGAATGAGGGTGACAATCAAAAGTTTTGCTCAATAATAGTTAAACTTTCGAAGAATGTAATAAACAATGATTTGCTAAGGGATTTATTTTCAACTCATGACCCTTGTATGTCAAATTTTGCAGTCATTCATAAATATAAGCCAAACATTTGTTTTCATTCATATCTTTCCAAACAAAGAGGCCTACCAGGCCTGTATCACTCATCTGTTATTAGTGATGCCCAATGAATCTTTACAAGTTGTATGAAGATTTGAACACATTTGAACTCTGTGACCTTTAAATGGATAAAGCTAAATTTATTTATCAAAGGAAATGTATGGTATGAGACTCTTTTTTTTTACCCTAAAATCCATAAAAGTTCAAAACCTAGAGTAGAGTCTGGCATCATAACCTCAGTAAAACACAGTTGTGATTCAAATTCTACACCTCTGGAAGAATTTCCGTATTCCCTGCTGGTGAGGTTAAGACAGTAGAGGATACCAATATTACTTACCTTGTAGTATTTGGCTATCGTCTGTTGATGTATGTGCATTGATTCTCCAAGACGAGATTCCCTCGAGAAAACAATCTAAACAAAACATCAAAACAATTATTGTTTACAGCACCGATATCACATAATTTTTCAAGAGAAGTAAAACACACTCTAAATGTTCATATATCTACAAGGGTAACGATACAGGCTACATTTCTACACCAATAAAAACTTAGTTTCTCTAAGGATTTGTTTGTAAAGTCTAAAGGCTTTAACAAAATAACGTCATACAATCTACGGGGCTATACACTAGAGGAATGAGCAACAGGTCTTTCTAGAGATAGCGGCTATCCACTAGAGGAATGAGCAACAGGTCTTGCTAGAGATAGGGGCTATACACGAGAGGAATGAGCAACAGGTCTTTCTCCAGATAGGGGCTATACACTAGAGGAATGATCAACAGGTCTTTCTAGAGATAGGGGCTACACACTAGAGGAATGAGCAACAGGTCTTGCTAGAGATAGGGGCTATACACGAGAGGAATGAGCAACAGGTCTTTCTGGAGATAGGGGCTATACACTAGAGGAATGAACAACAGGTCTTTCTAGAGATAGGGGATATACACTAGAGGAATGAGCAACAGGTCTTCCTAGAGATAGGGGCTATACACTAGAGTAATGAGCAACATGGCTTTGTAGAGATAGGGGATATACACTAGAGGAATGAGCAACAGGGATTTCTAGAGATAGGGGCTGTACACTAGAGGAATGAGCAACAGGTCTTTCTCCAGATAGGGGCTATACACTAGAGGAATGATCAACAGGTCTTTCTAGAGATAGGGGCTACACACTAGAGGAATGAGCAACAGGTCTTTCTGGAGATAGGGGCTATACACTAGAGGAATGAACAACAGGGCTTTCTAGAGATAGGGGCTGTACACTAGAGGAATGAGCAACAGGTCTTGCTAGAGATAGGGGCTATACACGAGAGGAATGAGCAACAGGTCTTTCTCCAGATAGGGGCTATACACTAGAGGAATGAACAACAGGGCTTTCTAGAGATAGGGGCTGTACACTAGAGGAATGAGCAACAGGTCTTCCTAGAGATAGGGGCTATACACTAGAGGAATGAACAACAGGTCTTTCTAGAGATAGGGGATATACACTAGAGGAATGAGCAACAGGGCTTTCTAGAGATAGGGGCTGTACACTAGAGGAATGAGCAACAGGTCTTTCTACAGATAGGGGCTATACACTAGAGGAATGAACAACAGGTCTTTCTAGAGATAGGGGCTATGCACTAGAGGAATGAGCAACAGGTCTTTCTACAGATAGGGGCTATACACTAGAGGAATGAACAACAGGGCTTTCTAGAGATAGGGGCTGTACACTAGAGGAATGAGCAACAGGTCTTGCTAGAGATAGGGGCTATACACGAGAGGAATGAGCAACAGGTCTTTCTCCAGATAGGGGCTATACACTAGAGGAATGAACAACAGGTCTTTCTAGAGATAGGGGCTACACACTAGAGGAATGAGCAACAGGTCTTCCTAGAGATAGGGGCTATACACTAGAGTAATGAGCAACATGGCTTTGTAGAGATAGGGGATATACACTAGAGGAATGAGCAACAGGGATTTCTAGAGATAGGGGCTGTACACTAGAGGAATGAGCAACAGGTCTTGCTAGAGATAGGGGCTATACACGAGAGGAATGAGCAACAGGTCTTTCTACAGATAGGGGCTATACACTAGAGGAATGATCAACAGGTCTTTCTAGAGATAGGGGATATACACTAGAGGAATGAGCAACAGGGATTTCTAGAGATAGGGGCTGTACACTAGAGGAATGAGCAACAGGTCTTTCTAGGGATAGGGGCTATACCCTAGAGGAATGAGCAACAGGTCTTTCTGGAGATAGGGGCTATACACTAGAGGAATGAGCAACATGGCATTCTAGAGATAGGGGCTATACACTAGAAGAATGAGCAACAGGTCTTTCTAGAGATAGTGGCTATACACTAGAGGAATGAGCAACTGGTCTTTCTAGAGATATGGGCTATACACTAGAGGAATGAGCAACAGGGCTTTCTAGAGATAAAGAAGTAAAGAGGTCTAAAAGAAGACAGAGATTCAAAGTATTGTAAAGGGGCAGCAGATCAATTTTGATTTCTCAAATGTACCATAAGCAGAGGACACCAAAGAAAAAGGAACCCCACATTAGTCTCCTCACAGGATCATGCAGTTTGCCATTGAAGGGTAGTTCTCCTGGATTGTTTTCTATTTGAGAGTAATAAGTATTTGACTTACTTAAATTAAAGCTAACAGAATCGAATGTAGAACATCATTTACAATCTGAATTATTGTCTTATGTCTCCTCATAACATTTCAGTTGATAAGATGTAATGCAGCATGTTGATCACACAGATCTAGCTGTTGATGAAAAGTGCAGTACTATACCTTAAAGACATCAGCAATCTTGGATAGCCCCGCAGCTTTTGTGGTGAAGCCAGCGGAAGCTGGAACATACACACCAGTCATCTTTATATTCTCTCATAATGAGGTTTTATTTCAAAACAATCTTTTTCAGTTTGAGTGGGAAAGTATCATTAAAAATACAATTTTATCATAATAGATACTGCAATGTCAATTAATACCAAAAACATACTGGAGCAGAAACACAAAAACATGGCATTACACTGTCACTACCAGACAGAGCTTAATTTATTGTACAGTTTATGGAAAACTATCTGATAAACATGTAATTCTACCATTTAGAAATCTTCATTACTTACTGTCACTTGTAAGATAGTTGATCATCTTATCCAGCAAGTTAGTGAAGAAATTTTTCGTCTCAAAACCAATGTTCACTTTAGATAGAAACTCAAACATGAACCTGAAACAGAACACAGTAGTTCAGTTTAGTTTCTTTTATTTTCCAATATCGGATTTGCATGATCCTATCAATGCTTTTAAATGTCTTAATTAAAAGAATTTGATACCACATCCTCTGAACGACTGTTCCATAATTTTGCCGTGCTTGTAGAGAATTATTTTACTACTTGTACAGAAAATCATTTTGAATGACAGTAAAATCCCTGTATAAGGTACATATATATATTTCATCAAACAAGGAGTTGTACAGACAGAGACAGTAACACGGCCCGGTACAGGGGACGTCAGTGCCTCGTTCAGTACCGATGATACAATATGACACCAACAAAACACACTCTTTGGCCTTAGAGCACGAGCCACCATATGAAGTCAAAGAAAAAGAGTTTTATTATTCCTGGGATCCACAGTCATACAAGCATAAGGAACAATATCAAAGGAAATGTTAATACATTTGTACCAGTAATAATGATTATCTGATTTCTTGATATTGAAATTTGAATCATATTTGTGACTTTAAAATTCTTGAACGTGAAGAAACTCTTTTTTTTTTTAGTTTTTGAAACAGAATCTGTTACAGATGAGATTCCCCCTATTTGATATTAAAAACAGGAAGTTCACACAAGTTTTCAAGTATGGATATATATGTGATATAAGGTTGAGGACCATTCGATCCCTGATATGAAGGGCTAAATCTGAAAGCTTGGATCAACAGTGACTGTCCATATTTATTTCTATTTAAGGTGAAAGTTTTGGTTCTGGAGTGTATAACTTACATGCCAGGGTGGGTGACGCCATTGGAACCTGTGCCGATGTCCATACTGTCCAGGTTGTCCTCCAACTCCTTCAACGTGGCTGTAACATTAACATCTCAGTGACTTAAGGACACCAAACAGTCAACAGTTTACAACTACAAACCTGTCACGTACCATATTACAAACCAGAAGTGTCACCAAATAACTTTGAAAACTAAACAGTCACCAAAACAAACACACCAATAACAGTGACTATATATATATATAACCTACAACCTCCACAGCTCAATGTGTTTCTTCACCTTGTGTGATTGTCAATCACAGATCTTAAACAAATCACAACTAATATGAAAACATGATGTATTACATCTTGCCTTTTATATAACAAGAAAATGCCACAGGTCAAAGGGGGGAGGGGCATGAATGCCCCCTTTCCCTGTGGATGACCTATAAATAGGAAGTGACCTTGGCATTGACCTTGGGACCCTATAATATGAACTCATTCATATTCCCATACTTGACCTTTGCATAAACTTTGATGAAAATCTGTTCAGAAATGAAATGGGTAGAAAAATTACATTGAATTGGGATCCGACTGAACAATGTGACACGACACAAAAGGATGTGACAGGACTAGACAGACATGAGTTACACTATATGTTTCCCTATAAAAAATGGAGGTATAAAAATAACCATTCATACAAATGTTATCATATAGCAATGTAGCTCCAGATATTCCTCCCAAGTTCTTGTTATTAACAAAACTATTTCTCATCAGACATACAGTCCACCCATCCATTAATGACATTCCGCGTTACATGTGTTGAGCATTCCATGTAAATGGATTGTTTTCCCAAGTAAAAATAGATCCTTCTGATAAGTTTTGGTTCGTCTCTATTAAAATATGCTTACATTTCATTCTCAGTAAATCCTCAAGGGTGAATTCTGGTTCTGGAATAAAATAGAAAGAGAATCAGCATTACCAGCTAATTTCATGTATAATTTATGTTTGTATTACTATACTAGCTTCCACATCATTGTACAATATAATCTGTAGTTCACATCTTGATAATACAATGATGTTGCATTACCGCAGTATCTCATCTGACAGTTGTTACACACCATTAGTTGATAAAATTAAACAAACAAAAATTCCCAAAAATTAGTACTAATCTGTGCTATGGAAAAATGAGGTCATTATTCTTCCTTGATAATGTGTCCACCATTATAATAATAATAATAATAATCTTTATTTAAAGTCGTGTACAATTGTCAACAACAAACATAAGCTCTGTAGAGCTTTATATTAAGACGCCGCTAAGGAAACAAATGGTGTTTTCGTGGTGGAGGAAAACCCACGGGGGTAAACCCCTGTGACATCGGAGGGATAACAACTAACCCTATCAGACATCACTCTCTTTTTTCCACCACCGCTGGGGATCGAACCGAAATTCTTGGGAGAGCGAGTGGTCTGAAGCTCACACTTAATTGCACACAGTAGTACAATGACTGTGCGAGTTAGCGATCACGGCTACCGAGGCCGTGATATTCAATTTGAATTTTAGAAAGCAAACTGAACGTTAATCAAGGACAATCATCATACAAGTTCAATATAAATGTTTCCTTATACTTAAACAGAAGATTTAGTGAAAATGATGGGGAAAAAAATAATTAAAACAGCTTGCAGCTGAAATATACTTTAAGTGTTAATGCTATCAACTACACAAATGAAAAGATATATAATAATACCCTACCTGGCATACTAGATTCTGTCATTTCTACAAGACTCTGTGCCTCAGCTT
The DNA here is from genome assembly GCF_002113885.1 of Mizuhopecten yessoensis. NCBI lineage: Eukaryota > Metazoa > Mollusca > Bivalvia > Pectinida > Pectinidae > Mizuhopecten > Mizuhopecten yessoensis. Next base: position 135,995 of record NW_018405393.1, read on the forward strand.
GAGCCATCTCAACAAACTTATCAGCCAATCGACACACTTCTTCTATAGCTGTGGCCAAGTCAGCTGTTGTGAGATCAAAGGAGGAGCTCTCCTCACATATCTTCTCCTGTAATACCAGTGTTATACAGGCTTTAGGGGTTAAAGGAGGAGCTCTCCTAACATATCTTCTCCTGTAATATCAATGGTAAACAGACAATGGGGTCAAAGGAGGAGCTCTCCTCACATATTTTCTCCTATGTAATGTGTAATGGTAGTGAACTGTAAACTATAGGGAGTAAAGAGATACATACCAAATTATGGGCTTCATCAAAGATAACAACGTTTCCCTGCAGCTCCACTCCATGGGCTTTCCTCGACTCCTGTAATATCAGTGTTATACAGGCATTAGGGGTTAAAGGAGGAGCTCTCCTAACATATCTTCTCCTGTAATATCAGTGTTATACAGGCATTAGGGGTTAAAGGAGGAACTCTCCTCTCATATCTTCTCCTGTAATATCAATGGTAAACAGACAATGGGGTCAAAGGAGGAGCTCTCCTCACATATTTTCTCCTATGTAATGTGTAATGGTAGTTAACTGTAAACTATAGGGAGTAAAGAGATACATACCAAATTATGGGCTCCATCAAAGATAACAACGTTTCCCTGCAGCTCCACTCCATGGGCTTTCCTCGACTCCTGTAATATCAGTGTTATACAGGCATTAGGGGTTAAAGGAGGAGCTCTCCTAACATATCTTCTCCTGTAATATCAATGGTAAACAGACAATGGGGTCAAAGGAGGAGCTCTCCTAACATATCTTCTCCTGTAATACCAGTGTTATACAGGCTTTAGGGGTTAAAGGAGGAGCTCTCCTCACATACCTTCTCCTGTAATATCAGTATGGTATACAGACATTACGGGTCAAAGGAGGAGCTCTCCTCCCATATCTTCTACTGTAATATCAATGATAAACAGACATAAGGGGTCAAAGGAGGAGCTCTCCTAACATATCTTCTCCTGTAATATCAGTGGCATACAGACATTAGGGGTCAAAGGAGGCGCTCTCCTCACATATCTTCTCCTGTAATTTCAATGGTAAACAGACATTGGGGTCAAAGGAGGAACTCTCCTCACATATCTTCTGCCGTAATATCAGTGGTATACAGACATAAGGGGTTAAAGGAGGAGCTCTCCTAACATATCTTCTCCTGTAATACCAGTGTTATACAGGCTTTAGGGGTTAAAGGAGGAGCTCTCCTCACATATTTTCTCCTATGTAATGTGTAATGGTAGTGAACTGTAAACTATAGGGAGTAAAGAGATACATACCAAATTATGGGCTTCATCAAAGATAACAACGTTTCCCTGCAGCTCCACTCCATGGGCTTTCCTCGACTCCTGTAATATCAGTGTTATACAGGCATTAGGGGTTAAAGGAGGAGCTCTCCTAACATATCTTCTCCTGTAATACCAGTGTTATACAGGCTTTAGGGGTTAAAGGAGGAGCTCTCCTCACATACCTTCTCCTGTAATATCAGTATGGTATACAGGCATTAGGGGTCAAAGGAGGAGCTCTCCTAACATATCTTCTCCTGTAATATCAATGGTGTACAGACATTGGGGGTCAAAGGAGGAGCTCTCCTAACATATCTTCTCCTGTAATACCAGTGTTATACAGGCTTTAGGGGTTAAAGGAGGAGCTCTCCTCACATACCTTCTCCTGTAATATCAGTATGGTAAACAGACATTGGGGTCAAAGGAGGAACTCTTCTAATATATCTTCTCCTTTAATATCAATGGTATACAGACATTCGGGGTCAAAGGAGGAGCTCTCCTCCCATATCTTCTCCTGTAATATCAGTGTTATACAGGCATTAGGGGTTAAAGGAGGAACTCTCCTCTCATATCTTCTCCTGTAATATCAATGGTGTACAGACATTGGGGGTCAAAGGAGGAGCTCTCCTAACATATCTTCTCCTGTAATATCAATGGTAAACAGACAATGGGGTCAAAGGAGGAGCTCTCCTCACATACCTTCTCCTGTAATATCAGTATGGTAAACAGAAATTAAAACAGCTTGCAGCTGAAATATACTTTAAGTGTTAATGCTATCAACTACACAAATGAAAAGATATATAATAATACCCTACCTGGCATACTCGATTCTGTCATTTCTACAAGACTCTGTGCCTCAGCTTGAGCCATCCCAACAAACTTATCAGCCAATCGACACACTTCTTCTATACCTGTGGCCAAGTCAGCTGTTGTGAGATCAAAGGAGGTGCTCTCCTCTCATATCTTCCCCTGTAATATCAGTGGTATACAGACATTAGGGGTCAGAGGAAGAGCTCTCCTCACATATCTTCTCCTGTAATATCAGTGGGATACAGACATTAGGGGTCAAAGGAGGAGCTCTCCTAACATATCTTCTCCTGTAATATCAGTGTTATACAGGCATTAGGGGTTAAAGGAGGAGCTCTCCTCACATATCTCCTCCTGTAATATCAGTGGCATACAGACATTAGGGGTCAAAGGAGGCGCTCTCCTCACATATCTTCTCCTGTAATACCAGTGTTATACAGGCTTTAGGGGTTAAAGGAGGAGCTCTCCTCACATATCTCCTCCTGTAATATCAGTATGGTAAACAGAAATTAAAACAGCTTGCAGCTGAAATATACTTTAAGTGTTAATGCTATCAACTACACAAATGAAAAGATATATAATAATACCCTACCTGGCATACTCGATTCTGTCATTTCTACAAGACTCTGTGCCTCAGCTTGAGCCATCTCAACAAACTTATCAGCCAATCGACACACTTCTTCTATACCTGTGGCCAAGTCAGCTGTTGTGAGATCAAAGGAGGTGCTCTCCTCTCATATCTTCCCCTGTAATATCAGTGGTATACAGACATTGGGGGTCAAGGGAGTAACTCTCCTCACATATCTTCTACTGTAACCCTACCTGGCATACTAGATTCTGTCATTTCTACAAGACTCTGTGCCTCAGCTTGAGCCATCACAACAAACTAATCAGCCAATCGACACACTTCTTCTATAGCTGTGGCAAAGTCAGCTGTTGTGAGATCAAAGGAGGTGCTCTCCTCTCATATCTTCCCCTGTAATATCAGTGGTATACAGACATTAGGGGTCAAAGGAGGAGCTCTCCTCACATATCTTCTCCTATGTAATGTGTAATGGTAGTGAACTGTAAACTATAGGGAGTAAAGAGATACATACCAAATTATGGGCTTCATCAAAGATAACAACGTTTCCCTGCAGCTCCACTCCATGGGCTTTCCTCGACTAAAATTTGAAAACAAATCGGTCAAAAACATTCAATTTAGAGAAAAAATACATCTTTCTTAAATGACTATACTGTATTTAATGATTATTGCAACCTAACAAAACCATAAAAGATATGAATTGTTTCTTCTAGCTCGTTCTAAATTTTTAAAGGGTGTTGTACACAGAAAATTTCATCAAGATATCTTGTATAGTTTAAAATCTAGTCTGGTCAAGCTTCACTGACAATTTTGCACTAGTGTGACCTGTGACCAAGAGATAAAGATCACAGTGACCTAATTACAGTGTACAGAACACCTCAAACATTTATTTTAATTCTTCATTTCTTTACTGATGATTGCATACAGCCCGGAGGCTACTAGATGCTTTCAGACATTTCATCAAGATATGCTTTTTAAAACGGTTTAAAAGTTACAACCTGAACAAGATGGTTTTAGAAGAACCAAAAGAAGATCCAGGAGAACCACATCCTCGATATCCAGGGGTTACGCTCACCTACGCTCTCTACACTATCTCGCTTTCTGTGTAGAGAGCGTAGGTTAGCGTACGTAGCCCCTAGGCCTGGATATCGAGGATGGAAGAACCAGTACTCATACAATATATCTCATTAGAAAGGGGAAAAAAAACGAATTACAGATGAATACCAAATGATAATTTTTTTTACCTTTGCATCTAGCAAATAATTGTATGGCATAAATATAATTTCAGCATCATTTTTCAGTTCTTTAGCCAGGTAATATGGACAAACTCTGAAACAAAATACATTTTGTCAAAATTTAAGAGAGGGTTATGAGGACATGGCATTAAAATCAATACTCAAACCCACCCCAAATATCGAAATAAATATCAAATTTGTATACACAGCATGTTACTTTTGTTATTTTGAGAAACATGAAAGATTGGATGTACCAATCAAAAGATAAAATAAAAGTGGATGAAAGAATAATGTACAGTTACCGGTGCATCTAGACAAGGCCATCTCCTATTATAATCTTGTTAAAAAATATATATCAGAACACACCTTCAGTATGTAAGTGCAACAAATAATTTTTGCATAGAGAACTCTCTTGATCATTTAAATACTCATTTTTCCAAACGTTGACAGAATTGTATAGGTTTAGAGCTGTTGAAGTTCGTACTTATTTTTCTCTCCGTATCCCACTATATCCTCAATGTCCACCACATTCCCCACCAAGTGACGGGCATCACTGTTCCTCTTCACGTCTATACATAGAAAAATCCAAAATGAAAGAACTTTGCACAAATCTATTATTTGTTAGTGAACATTCATCAACTTGGGATCCTGTTCTGTAATATTGTTTAGTGTATATATATATATATATATATTTTTTATTTTTTTTTACTGAACATTGATTAACTATTCTATATACTGTATATAACTTCCATTTCAGAGGTTAAACTTTTTTTTTCAGTGGTTTAGAGTCGAAACATCGGCCATTTGCACTCTGTGCTTGACAAAGGAAACAGACATTTTTGAAAGCTCCCAATATAAGTTTTCAATTACTGTTTGTATTCAACACAAACTTACCATTATAAATTTTTGTGTTTTTATTCACATAGAATAGATCGTGAATTATAAATATTTCTACTTTGAACTGTAATATTTCTTCCAAGCCAAATTTCTCCCTCTGGCTTTTTATCAGAAGTTTGTCCATATAAAATGTACGCTTACCAGTACTGCTAACTACATCCATTACACAGCATTTCACTTTTCTTTTTCTCTCATAAAAAAGGGATAAATGAAATGAAATATCAATTTTCACACAATACTCACCATCAAATTTGTTGTAGTAGAAACAGGTCCTGGCATTAACCTTCGCACGACACATGTGAACCTGAATAGGAAATAAATTAAACCATTCAAAATTAATAATACCCCCCTTATGAGTATTTTGACTCTCCCGTAGCCAACATGGTAAGTGGAGGTCCACAACAGATAGTTTAGGATTGCCTATAGCCCCTCTGAAGCCCCTGTAACAAGAATCGTCCCAACTTCTATGGTCAGAAGTACCCTATCTGAATGGCAATAACAGGAATTGCCCCACCCTGCAGCCCTATAACCAGTACTTACCTTATTTGTATTACTTTGTTCCTTTCTGACCTGCTCATGGATACACAACTGTTCTCTGGACCCAATCACGCTCACCTTCATGCTGAAGATAATTAACAAAGCAATAGCATCAATACTGCTCAAAGTCACGCATCACAGCAAACACCCCTCAATTTGAAATAAAAATTCAGCCAGTTCAAATAAATAGTTCAGTCAGGCTGTCAATGCTATCCCGAAGAATGATAAAAGTGTGACCAAAATGTGACCTTCCCCTAAGGCATACAGATGCAAAAGTGGTATATGAAACACTGCCTTTCCATCCTTCATATATCCCTAATATTCCATTGAGATATCTTAAGCAAGTCAGAAGTTATTGCATTTTGACCTTTGACCTTAATGTGACCCTGACCTTGGACATGCAGACCCAACTATAATTGCACAACATCCCCTTGCAAACCTACATTTATCCATAAAATATGTCTCAGACAATGAACTTAACCTTTGACCTCAATGTAACCTTGACCTGAGGTGTAGAGATCCAATAATGGTATTACACAAAAAAAAACATTGAATTGTATTAAGGGAGTTAGAAGTTATGGCCTGGAAAAGGAATTTGACCTCAATGAGATATTGTCCTCGGGTATATCATCCCAATAATATGACACACTGTCTTGCCATCCTACAAATATCTCTTAAATTTCTTTGAGCTATCTTCAGCAAGTCAGAAGTTATGGCCTGGACAATGAAATTGACCTTTGGCCTTAATCTGACCTTGACCTTAGGCGCAAGGGCCCAATAGTAGTATGCAACACACTGCACCATCCTTCATATATCCCTTTCTTTGAGCTATATTCAGCAAGTCAAAAGTTTTGGCCCGTACAAATATGTCCGACGGGTGGACGGGCAAAGCGGCAACTATATGCTTCCCGATTTTTTTTCCGGTAGCATAAAAAAAATAAACAATTCTTCATCACTTTGCAAATTAACATTAAAAAATTTCAAACCCTTAATTACAAAGGGATTTTTTACCTTTTGAAATGACATTCACATGCACATTCACATCAGATTCTGTTTACTACTTCAAGGCTACTTTCTCATTTAACAAATGCTTCCATTTCATTAAACTTAACAGTGTCTCCTTTTTTAAGTGCCTCTTTGGCTATCACAAGTCGGACCCAGGACTACATGTCAAGTGATCCACTGAACCAGCAGTTAGCAAATAGACTGATTACTATGGTGACAATAGTTCCCCCAGATGTGAGGTGGATAAAACAGAGATTTACACCAGGAACACGAGAGAATTGTTACCTGTTGTAAGCAGTCCTCTTGAGCTCATTCACTGCCTGGGATAACTGAGAATGAGTCCTGGACGCATATATTATCTTGGGTACGGCTATATACAAACAGACAAGAAAGACAATCGTCATTTAAACTTATCTTAAGTATAACGAGTTTATGTTCATAAATAAAAAAAGAGTTCATGAAAATATATATAAAAGTATCCTGATTTAATGAATTCTTTTTTGTTTATATTACACAGAATGTACATTTTATAACTACAAATTAAAGTATTTTGATATTGTCAAAGAACTGCAGTGATATGTCAAAACTTTATCATGATATTTTCATGTTATAACAAGTGTTCAAAGGATATTTGATAAATATAATCCACTATTCCTTGCAACCAACAAATGATCATTTTATTCAAAATGGTGTGTTTTTGCTGTGATAATGGAAAGAAATGACTAACCAAATTCTGCGCCTCCCCATGTCTGTCCTGTCGAAGCCTCCAGGCTCTTCACCAGGCTATTGACATTCTCCGGCCTCACAGAGCCCTGCTCCACGAAGGACGAGATGTGTATCTGTCTGTTTAGCTCTGTCTGGGCCTTGCGTCCTTGGAGCCAGCCAAGACAGGAACACAATAAGCACAGAGTCTTTCCTGTTCCAGTCGGACTTTCCAACACAGCATTCTGACCCTGTACATAAAACAACACTCTCTTATCTCCAGACAACCACATGTCTTCACTCTCTGTGGACGTTTATACATTCAATGTTAACATGTTTATATAATTAATCCCATATTCATGCAGACAACTGTTTCCAGATATCATTGTTTAGAGTGCTCCTATCTACTTACAACAGCACAGTACTTGCTTAAGTCTCAATAAGATGGACCTTTCATGACGACTCCTGATCACTTACCCTTATTCATTGACTTGAAATCAGCAAACTTTTATACAGGTTGCATTTTGCTTCAATTCAACTTTTCATTTTTGCATAACAAATCTTAAAACATGACATTTGCTCTACAATTTTGATAAATGAGGTCATTGCGAGTACTTTTTAAGATTTTTATTCGAAGAATTCTGTTTGTTATTATTATTGTTATAATCATGACTTAGCAAGAGTACAGCAGGGTGGAACAATATACGCCCATCGAATGCCATATAGTGTTATATACTATCTTGCATTAAAATAAGATTTGCATCACCTTAAGAGTGGCTAGCTAGCATGCTATAAATCTCACCTTTCAATACAAAATCAATGTTCAATTTTCTTTAATTTTTTAACAGTTTGATGAAAACAAGTAATCAAAAGATTAGTCTCCAACTCATTAAACACAACAACATATCATGATTATAAAGCCTACCAAGTTTCAAAGAAATCAATCAAAAAATGTAGGAGGAGATTGCCGGACAAAAATAAAATACTGAAATAAACAAAGGTCAATAACTTTAGCAAAAATTGTTGAATCAAAAATCTTTTCAGGGAAACACAACAATATATCATGATAATAAAGCCTATTATGTTTCAAAGAAATCAAATAAAAATTGTAGGAGAAGATCTCCGAACAAAATAATAAAATACTGAAATAAACAAAGGACAATTACTTTTGCAAAAATAGTCAAATCAAAATTCTATTAAGGGAAACATAACGTCATATCATGATAATAATGTATACCAAGTTTCAAACAGATCGGTCAGAAAATGTAGGAGGAGATTGCCGGACAAAAATCAAATACTGAAATAAACAAAGGGCAATAACTTTTGCAAACATTGTTGAATCAAAATTCTTTTTAGGGAAACGCAACTTCATATCATGATAATAATGTATACCAAGTTTCAAAGAGATCCGTTGAAAAATGTAGGAGGAGATTGCCGGACAAATAAAAGTTTACGCCAGACGGACGGACGACACAATACCATAATACTCACGTCAAATTTGACTGGCATATAAAAAGGGTTAGGTGTAAATGAAAATTGTCAGGTCGACATTTTTTCAACCCAATGGAAAATATATCCAATTTAACATTTGCATGATTCTTATCACACACACCAAATCTCAAAAGATTTTGGCAAAACCTGTGGTACTAGTTAAAACGTTGCAGTCAGAAGTTTCAAACATACTGTTTGATTAAAAGGCCAATAGCTTCCATAAATGAATTTTTGTTTGCGGCATTCTAATTCTAGTATTCTAGATGAGGCACCCTTAAGTATGAGAGTGTCTTATTACCAACAAAAAAAGTTCTGAATAATTAAATTAGGATTTTCTTTATCTACTTCAGCTAGAACAAATCAAGAAAGTTTACAGTTGATTTAAATAAGATGTACAACGTTTGGAAGACTATTACAAAATTCTTACAAAGTTGATTAATAGGTACAGTGTACACCCAACAAGAGAAAATATGTTGTTACCGTTTGGAGACTCTCCAGAACCTTATCCATGTAGGCCTCCTGACAAGCATATGGTTCAAATGGGAAGTTGATGTGAACACCCCTCAAACTAATCATAGGCATGATGATTCCTTTCTGAAGTTTACTCAGTGTACAAACTTCATATCATAACCGTCTGAAAAGAGAATCATACTTCAGTCATAATGTGTAGCAGGACTGTACTGGGTTGTTCGTCAGCGACCAGGTAACTCAATTAGTAGAGCGTCCGTCTAGACTTTGTAGGGTCCCAGGTTCAAATCCCGGTCTGTTCGATCATTGCATTACTATTTCTCCTGTTACAATTACGTCAGTCAAGCTGTTTGGGGGAAAAAAAGAGTCATGTAAGATTACTTTTCTTTCTTTCGTGTTACACTTACCAGTATTTCTAAATTTCAGGTTATCGTAAATTAATAATAAATATGTATGTAAAATTCTTGGTCAAAGTCTGGTCTGTGAAAATTTCAGTATCACTGTGCACACATATATATTACAAGTTTGCTGATGTCATTGGTTTGGGTAGTGAAAGCACGGAATTAGACGCTACTGTGTATCTAAATCTGTGGTGAAAGTAAACAATTAGTTTTACATCTGCAAGGATGCTGAATGAAATGAAGCAGCTACAGCAAATAAATTCACAATATTTTACTCAAATACCTGTATACATACAAATAAGTTACATTTGTAGATTTTACAATCCAGACCAAGATACATTACGACAGGATGGACACAGAATATAATGGCTACACAATAGTGACTGTTGCACGACTTTTTTGCAAAAAAAATCCATTTTAATAAGCTTTCGAGCTTTCATGGGCTATCCTCAGGTAATTATAGAACAATGTTTGTGTTGTATTAATTGTATAAATATATTACCTATATCTTAAAATCAGTTATGAATTTTAGTTTCATATATAATGTAATATTTTAAGATAATACAATGTTTTATTACTAACGATAACTTAATTCATGTCGGTTCATTAGTATTTGAGCGTCCGGAGAGCTTGTAGGAAGGGGATGCCCAATCACCTGCTCCTTGGACTGCTCCAAAAACCTGTGATATTCTGTTTAATATTTTTAGTAATAAATATGTATGTTGTACTGTAATATGTATGCCAACTGTCATGTTACATGTGATGTCTATATATGATCTAATTCCTGAAATAAACATTATTATTATTTTTAATTATTTATCTAATTATTGTTTTATGTAGTTCTAATCAAATACAGTGTCAGCAGGACATCCAAAACAAAGGGTGCACATTTAGATAATTATTATTAAGCCATATGCCAAAGATTATTAAAGATTCAGAATTGATAAATGTATACTAACAATTCATATCTGAAGGAATCTATTCAAGTTCCATTAAACCATTTCCTGAGTATGAGTAGTTTGTACACATTTCACAAAATGTTAATAATATATACCTTAAAGTCATATGCTTTCAACTTAAAATTTAATAGTGTTCCCAGTAGAATTTTGATTTCTGGTAGTAAATGTACCTGGTGATTTTTCGCAGACCCTGATAATGGGTCGTGTTTTTATAAAGAAGGTTGGCGTTAGTTTATCGATAAGATATCAATACAGATACACAGATTTTATTCTGACTATAGAAATGTTTACATTTCCTCTGCTGTCAGCTCTATTTTATAAATAAAAGTTGACCGATATTAAAAATAATAACATGATTTATAATTATTTGTGCAAGTCCATTGGATAGTGTCACAGCTCTGTAATCATAAGTTCATAAATCAACAATTATCTGTTTTTATTATTATATTTCAGGTAACCCATATAAGCTAACAAGTTAAAAAAGTAGTTCAAATTTAAAGTTGGTATAGGCCTGACTATGTTCTTATATTTATGTTATATGAGATATAACCGTCTAGATGGGAAAACCAATCTACTATAAGGAGATTTTTTTCATCTAGACATTCATTTTTTATTGATATAGGCTAACGTCAATCTCCTGTGGTTTAGGGCACTTCAGGTTGTTTTTGGATAAATCGTCACCCCTCATCCCCCATGTATATTGTCAACAATGCATCCGAATAGTGTCACTTTGTCCATGGCACGCTTCAATATTCCAACCTATTTGTAAATAAACTCGAACACTCACCATTCAAAAGACATTGAAATTCAAATTTCAAGTAAAAAAACTCATTAGTTCTTTCTTTTGACAGACATGTGCGAAATTCACATCCATGTTGTCATTATTTTTACCGCTATATGACGTCACATGTCAGTCACGGGCAAAAAGAATTGGTATTATCCTGATATGAAAGATGAATATTTATATTATATACCGCCTTTTCAATTGCTTGAATATATCTTTTTGGTAAGTATTTTATTTCTTCAATATTTTACTATTGTAAAATTTATATTTTTTAAGTAGCCAATGGCATTCAAGCTTTGAATAAACTCGGATCGCTCGAGAAGCGCGCGTTGTAAACGACCAAAGAAGAAAAGCCGCATCGAGGACCGTCGGCAGGTAACGTTAGACAGGCAGTTTTACCGAATGTTATCTACTTGATTTAATGTTTACACTTATTGTATTCAGTGTCAGCATTTGCTATCTTAAAAGGCATATAACCAAATATATTTCATTTCATTTGCAATTATTCTTTTCAGAAATAACAATGTAATTCTTGCACGAATATTGACGAAATCATGATGATGGATAAATTATGATAAAGTCCGTTACTTTAATATTGCCAGACAGTGCATGCATACTGCAGATATTTCGTGCCGTCTACAAGGTGATCTAATACCAGATTTTGGATATTTACAGATTGCTTGGAAAACATTTCTTCATTGAAAGAAAGGTTTGTATGATTTTTTAATTAGCTACTTCGGTGTCTACGTTGTTCTAATGCGGTCAGTAAGCTATTTCACATGCTTTTTTTCCCCAAAATCAAAGTTGATGGTTAATTATATTCCGTTTGCTTTAGAAACAGCTTGAAACGTTTTTTAGTTCCTGTTCATAATTAGACAATTAACCATAGCTTGAAAGTTGAGCTGCGTTTTTACATGCATATTGATTATGCAAATTGTATGATTTGATGACTAATTTACTACTGAATAGTAGACTGAAAAAGAAACAAAAAAAGCTTCATATCCATGGTATTAAATGAATGTGATGAACTGTTAGAATGTTTTGATTTCAGTAAATTGTTATTTATAATTGATATTTGCTTTTCAAGAATCTCGGTATATATATGAGTCATTATCAGAAAATGTCAATTTTCTGAATTGAAAAAAATGCAAAAACAACATCAATAAACAATCAGTTTAATATAACCAAACTGAAGTACATATATCAGTATTTCATTATTTCAATACCGGAAATCTGAAATATTACCTGTTTGGTTACCATAGCAACGGAAATTTGGTAATTAAGGTAAAAATGTCCATTATGTTACCAATTTTAAAATTGATTTTTGATAGGTAAAAAACAGGAACTTTTACTTAGATTTTGTTTAATTTAGAACAGCAGTACAATTTCATAAGTAGGACATGGACAATAGTTTCCTCAGTTTTTTCGTTAGGGCAAAAATCAAACTATATCAATGGCTTAGGTAATTGCATAGTGACGGGGTCTGTTCCGAATAGAATTTGTAACGTAAATGCATATGCTTGTTTANGATCTATTATAATATTGAGATTCATTGTATTCTGTTCAGCACTACGATGGTCTGCAATATTAATGTATTATACGACAGGGCCTACTGTTAGTATGCCCACCCTAATGGCGTAATGCAACAAGTCTTATTAAAGTGGTTGTACTAAAATGGTTTTATCTTCCCGAAAAATTTCCCTTTTTTATCTTTTGTTACGTGGCATCATACGTGCACAGGGACCAATCTTATTTTAGGGAAAAGACTTTTTTGTGATATATACAGAAGCAGTCATGATTTCTGCAACCACAACTTTTTCGAGTCATCCTTCCTGTTTCAGGAAGAAATGTGTCCCATGGCAAAACTGGTAACTGGCGAAAGTCAGTCGCCAATCCAGCTATAGGCCTTAGTAACCAGGTCCAATACTGCAATCTGTCAATTGAGATACATTATGTCTACTGGCCGGAAATCTTGCATTGAAAAGGGAAAACAATTCTCACAAATTATATGTACAACTATACTATTAAAAATCTTTTTAAAACCTATATAAGATCAAAGAAAACTACATACAGTATTACAGTATACAAAACTGTAGGTTTCTATTAATCGCCCATCTATCCACTTTAGTTATTTTCCACCATTTATGAATTTTTAAGGTATCCCCAATAATCAGGCATGGGGTAATGGTAATTAATTGCAATTAATTAGGGCCCCGTATCAGAGATACGGGTGCCCTATAGTAATCACTCTGTCTGTCCGTCCACAAATTTTGTTCCTGGCTGATAACTTTGGTATTTATTGACCGATGTACATGAAACTTGGTCAATATGTTCAGTTCACAAAAATACACATTGAAGTAAAAAGTCAAGGTCATTAGGTTCAAAGGTCAACGGTCAAATTTTACATCTTTTCACTGATGAACATTTTGTTATGACATTATGAAGCAAAGTTGATCAGAATAAAACAAGGAGTCAACTGACCAAAGTCAAGGTCATTGGGTCAGGGGTCAAGGTCAAATTTTGTAGCTTTTCACTGGTGAACATTTCGCTATGACATGAAGCAAAGTTGTTTGGAATTGAACAAAGAGACACGCTGAGGTAAAAAGTCGAGGTCAAGGTCATTATAATCAAAGGTCATGGTCAAATTTTGCATCTTTTCACTGATGAACATTTTGTTATGACATGATGAAGCAAAGTTAATCAGAATTAAACAAGGAGTCAACTGACCAAAAGTCAAGGTCATTTGGTCAAAGGTCAAGGTTATTTTTTTTATCTTTTCACTGGTGAACATTTTGCTATGACACTTTGAAGCCATGTTGCTCAGAATTAAACAAGAAGTCAATTGACCAAAGGTCAAGGTCACTTGGTCAAAGGTTAAATTTTGTATCTTTTCCCTGATGAAAATTTTGTTATGACATTTTGAAGCAATGTTGTTCAGAACTTAACACAGAGTCAACTGACCTTAGGTACAGGTTACGGGGTCCAAAGGGTCAAGGTCAAGTTTTGTATTTTTCACTGATGAACATTTTGTTATGATATTAAGAAGCAAAGTTAGTCGGAATTAAAGAATAAGTCAACTGACCAAAGATCAGGGTCACTGGGTTAATGGTTAAGGTCATTTGGGTCCTGTGGATCTCTGACTTTGACCCTGGCTCTTGAGCGAGGAGGTATATAAGGTGAAATAAAACATATCAAAGCTGACAAATGAGTATTGCACCGGTATTAACATTTCTGTTAGCCCAGCAAATATGGAGGTGGAAGGAAACAAGACTCACATCATAGTACATGTAAAATGATTCCTTGCGATTATTTTTGAAGTCCAAATGTCAAACGTCAAGCTCAGCTATATGGGCAGATTGCTTCTTGATGATTATGGGGGATATATTGCCACAAGACGGGGCCCTTACTGACCTGACTAGTAATTGGATGTAATGTGCAATTGAGGATTTTTTACAATTACATGTAGTGGTAATTTAATTAATTACATTGAAAAATGGATATAATGCCCAATTACTTCTAATTACTTTAATGTTGAGTGTTGATGTTTCATGCATCCTTTAAACAATTAAATCTTCATTATGTAATTACAAGGGTACAGGTAATAAGTAGAGGTTATACCTGTTTGATCCTAATCCCCTTTTTCTAGCTTAGCTATTGTCCTTCCCAGAGACCAGGTAACTTGTGATTTTAATAACAAAGGATTGCCACACAGTGAGTACATGTATCATAACAGGGTAGACCATTCAGAGCATTCTTTCTTTGTAAGGGTGAACTTATAGTGAACAGTACTAACAGTAACACTGAATTACATGTGCACCTTCACATGAAAACTAGAACAACAACATTCCTGATAGTGGCTATTAGCCACACAAGTGAAATATATTTGTTATTACTGAAGACACCATTATATTTTCTATTTAATTCATTTTTAAAGCATAAAAAATGTTATGCATTAAAAAAGGACGTGAATCAGGAGCGTTATAATAAGCACCATATATATCCTAATGACGTCGCACTTGACAACAAAGTTGTGCACCATTTTGAATGGGAAACGCAACACAATTCAAACGTTTTCTGCTATTTTCTGGTATGATTGCTTATAAAAAGGTAATAATTGTATATTTATGTAAATGTGTGTGTACCAAACATTTACCATAACAACCACTTATTCTACCGTCGCTTCATTTGAATCTGAACAAAAAATTGTTGCCTTTGAATGCAGCGAATAGAAGATACCGTTATGATTGGTCAATATCAAAAAGTGATATTTTCAAAATGAAAATATCACTTGATATTTGTCACAGTGTGAAAGATATCAGTTTTATCAAGTTGATAGAATCTGATATTTCACTGGCAAAAAATGTAATAAATGTATGTCTAGTATTTCATGGGAATTTAGTCAGAGACAGCCGAGTATACATGCATGATTCATACTGTCGCCAGCAGTTACTACATTTTAAGGATTGACTTTGTAATGTTTTGATTTGCATGAAACTTTTTACACATGCTTATGAATCGATATTGCTCATTCCAGTTTTGATTTTTGCCCTAGTCTGAAAATCAACAATGCCACCAATGGCCATTTTTGGTTTCATTATAATTATAAGTCTGCACCCATTTTGTCCCTGCTGTCACTCATGAAGGAATGCTTCAATTTTCATAAAACAACAGTATTTTTTTACAGTAAAAAAGTACAGTTATTTTCCCAATTCATAAAGGAACAGCTGGGTGTTGTTAAATTGAGGTAGCAAAAACACTGATGGTAAAAAACAAAATGAAACAAAATCGTGTAAATAAAAATGAAGTAAACAAGACACCTGTTCTGTATGTTATCGTCACATTTAAAAACCAAGGAAACGCAATGAAAATAAACAAAAAAATATAACAAAATTCAGGGAATAAACGCCTTGACCGTGTTTGTATTAGTTCATACTATAAAATGTAAACAAACCGACTACATGTTGATTATGATTCTAGTTTTAATGGTTGTCAGCCAATATCGGCAGTGTACCTCTTATGATTAATTCTGGAAACAATTTAGATACTTTTTTTTTAACTCATGGTTAGATAGATCCTTATAGTCGAGGTTTATTTCAGCAGCGAGTTCGTCTAGTGTCACTGTCAGCGTGTCACAATGTCAAACCAAAATTGTTTACTTACTCCAAGCAGGTGTATCCAATGAGTCGAGAGTGAGGAAACATATTGTGGTTGTGGAAGAACAAGATTTTAATATTATCTCTGTGTCATATATTTACAGCGAATGAAATTGCTCATAGTATTGTCGACTTGTTCTCCCTACAGAAGTCGCAGATATTATAATAAACTTTTTTAAAGCTTGTTTTTCAGGACTCGTAGCAATTACAGACTATTAATTCATCAACAGTTGATGAAAAGAAATTAATGATTAATGATCAAATTTCAGCTGATTCCCAACAATAATTTCCATTTGGTAGTAACCATTCAAATGAAAGAATACTTTTATTTTCAAGATGGCTGCCAGAGCCCCAAATCTGAAAATCAACTTGGCCACCAGTGGCCATCTTGGTTTTGTAAAGTCACATGGTTTCCATTCAATTCAATGACTTGAAGAATGCTCGATTTTCATTTTAACATTTTACACATACCTATAGTATCAATCACCTGCTCAAATTTGAGCTTTATCCCAAATTCAATATGGCTGCCACTGGCCATCTTGATATTCAGTTACCTTTGTCCAAATTGTGTATGTTAATTCTTTTTCAAATGATGAAGTGTGTCAAACTGAATTTGATTCTTGTAATTTACTACCAATCTGACTGATACCATGTTACAAAATGCAACTGCATTATCGGAGATACATAATATATGTATTATCCATTTGGTGTTACTGGAAATAGCAGACAGACAGTACAGTTGATATGGTGCCACTCCTAACACTACTCACATGACCTTTACAAACTACTTTCTAGTGAATATTGATCTCTGAACTGCAGACTGGCAGTCTGAAGAATAGAAATCATTTGTCGTAGTTAGTACACTACTACAATGATATGTTCCTCGTACAAAGTACATGTTTAGGTGTAAAAAAAAAATCCACTCGTCTGACTCCTGACCTGCCAAATTTTTCGTTTGGACAGATGAAAAATTAATGCTTTACTAGATTTGTGAAAGCGAAATATTTTTCAGGGCAAGTGGAAATCCAGGCTTATGGGGTTCTTGTCTTAAATAAACAAACATTTGAATGGAACAAGACATTGCTTGACCAATGTCAGTGGTTTTTATACGCCCGTCAAGTTTGACGGGAGTATTATGGTATGGCGTTGTCCGTCCAGCCGGCGTAAACTTTTGTTTGTCCGGCAATCCCCTCCTACATTTTTCGACCGATCACTTTGAAACTTGCAATTGGTATACATTATAATCATGATATGAAATTGTGTCTCCCGTAAAAGAATTTTGATTCAACAATTTTACCAAAAGTTATTGCCCTTTGTTCATTTCAGTATTTGAATTTTGTCCGGCAATCTCCTCCTACATTTTTCAACGGATCTCTTTGAAACTTAGTAGACTAAATAATCATGATGTGAAGTTGTGTCTCCCTTAAAAAAAAATGAATTAACAATTTTTCCAAAAGTTATTGCCCTTTGTTCATTTCAGTATTTGATTTTTGTCCGGCAA